>NW_020798302.1:0-41071 GCF_002237265.1 Aspergillus thermomutatus
CTCCCCCCCCCCCCATGGGGAGAGAAACTAAAATAATGCGCAAAACGTTCTGGAGAAGGGCGTTATTATCTATCAAAGTATCAGCTATCTACTTTGGCTCTTTAAGTGGAAGCTGCCCTCATTGTCGCAGACAGAATTGGATGGATCAATCTCGGACACTCACTCAGTCGGGTGCAGCCTTGAGTCATTATTGTCAGGTTTAGATATAAATATGAAATGACAAAACAGAGAACTTCATCGCAGAAGTCATGATATGGATCCGCTACACAACGGTTTCTAGTCTCGCTAACACGCTTGAGGCTTTTGATAATTCTTCGGAGCTCCGTGCAGTAATCCCAGCTCCAAATGTCAAAGCGAAGCCAAAAATGGTGTCGATCGGCGAAAGCAGGCGCACTTCCATCTGCGCTCGGCTACTAAAGCTGTAGCTTGAGTAGCGTCTGTACTTCGTAGTGCACAAAGCAAACACGATGATTCGCCGGAATTGTTCTGCCGGAGTATGACGGGACGTCTCCCGAGGCTTGATGCCAAGGAGATAGCACTCTCATATAACTGTCATACATCTGTATCATAGTTCATACCTAGGTACTCATACATTGTTAACTTTGCCTTTGCGTAGAAGGCCGCCGATTCAGCTATGGATGAATTAGTAGTGGTGGTACTCCGTACCATGGATGTATGGGCAAGTGGACTCTGGAACTGAAGTCGAAATACTTTAGGAGACTGAACGACAGATAAATAACTGGAACCCTGTCTGCTGCATAATTAGACCGGGAATCTCAGCTAACCAATGATCAGTTTACATTGGACAGCATGGTTGAGAACCTCAGTAGATTGAAATCTCCTCCCTATGCAATATGCAAATGTCACTTCATCTCCTCCCCTGTCAGGTCTATCGGATTCTATCGGAGCCATCAGAATGTTGTTTTCAGCGCCTTTCCAGAGGAAGTCTGCTGAATCGTGAGTTATGCGGCATGCCATTAACATCTCTACCTTGCCACATATCTGTTGTTCTCCACCAGCCGTCATATCATGTCCAACTGTCCGTAGCGCAGCGCCACTAGCTTGGTGATCGGGGCTTTCTTGTGCCACACCCGGGTAGAAGGATCTGTGCACGCCCTCGGCCAACGACGCAGCATGCCGTAGTCTGTAGATGCGCCTCGATGCAATAATGATAGCATCGCAAAAGACGGAAGCACATATGATACGGCGGATTGCAGCTCCATGCTATGCGCAGCTAGATCTTTTTACGGTGTCAGTTCTTTACCACCAAGATCTACCTAAACAGAGGACGATTGGCCCTATTATATCTAGCCTACCAATTGGCTTGGTTTCTGCCAGGTCAGCAGTTGGTTATTTATGGGAAGAATTGGGGTAGAAGGGAGCAGGCCAATTTGTTCCTCGTAGATCCGAGATGTTTAAACGTACTTGGAGATCGAGGCTTCGAACGAGAATTGTCTAGATCTCTCTTATCAGTAGTACTACGTACAATAGCAATTTTCAATTTGCATTTTTGGAACAAAGAGGCCCATGCTGATCCTGCCCATCAGTCCTAGAGCTTCTGGTGTCTTCTGAGCTCTAGCACCGTGGTACAGAGTAGCGCGCATGGATACCACGAAGCGATTCGTCAATTACCACCTCACCGTTGCGTTGGCGGAGACGTCATGACTAGGAAGACGTTTCACAACCTGCGCCTCGCTGTAGACTAGGTAAATCATCCTGTTTCTATTTCACTAGACCCAATTTGGGCCTGATGATAAGGGAGATCAAGTATCAGTACCTAGCAACTCATTATCTGACCTGCTCTCATCCTGGCCTCCATAGAGATGTAAGTCTCCAATGCATAAATCAAACCATGAATCAAGGTAATGTGCTTATTCCTGCTTCTAAATTACTAAGGCCAGAATCCTTATCTTCATGATATACCGGGGGTACTGTCAGCAGTATGATTCAATGAAGCGACTCAATCCCTACCGTGAGGGAGCGCCTGTGCTCTTGCATAACATCCACAACAAACTTTCGCAGACAACCGTTGTGTGCGTGGGGTCGTCCATTGGTTGTTATGCTGCCATATCTACGGAGTATCTCCCTGTCCAACGCCTTGACAAGTAACAAAAGCGTTTGGCCACTGCAAATGTTCAAGCGCGCGGGGGTACATTTACATGATTGTGGCAATGTACACTGCGGCCCCCCACTCCATAAATTTGCAGAACTGCACGGGGGGTCTAGACTGAAATCCTGGAAGTAGCAGAATGTTAGCAAGACCTGCAATAGGTTCAGGTCTCGTAAGTTGAATTAGTCGAATACCTTGGTGCGCGAGTTACTTCGACTTCGAATCTTGCAGTTCCACACCGGCTAGATAGAGTAGAGTAAATATATCTTAAGTCACATGACCGTAGCTCAAACTAATATCTAGCCATTAACGGTTAGGCTCGATGGCCCCGCGCGCCGTTGGTATCGATATCCATCATGCAGTTGTTTTGTACACCCATCGCCTGAGCTTAGATTCCCAATTCGGAAACCATATCAAGATGGCAGAGGTAGCGCAAAATTCTCCTGCTGACGCTCAGGCCAAGCAAGTTGTCTATTGTGGTGGTAAGTCCCATGGTCCTCAATCCGATGCGAATATTCCTGCTCGGCCCGGTTCCTATATTTGCAAAACTGATCTCGGAATCTCTAGTCTGCACACTGCCTCCTGAGGTACGGGCATTTAGCCTTCCTATCAGCACGTCCACCTGAATTTCCCCTGTTCGCCGTATCAAATCAGTGGCACAGGCAGCAGTTATAAAGATATCGCAGCATGAGGATGTTAACTCGAAAGTGTTCCAGTACTGTGAATTTGGCGGTACCGCAAAGAAGTGCGAAGAATGGTTGAAGGATAATTATGCGGATTTATACCAGCGGTTATACTCGGAAGGTATGCTTGCGCATCTTTTTCGGCTATCAAGCAGCAGTGAGAGGCCAACTGAGATTCCTGGTGTAGAAGCCCTCAGCTCCAATCTGTCCGAGCTGTCAGTGTCCGTTCGGGAGCGTGCAGCTAAAGACGCCGCCAAGAAGGAGGCGAAAGCTGCCGCTGCTGAAGCACGCGACGCAGAGCGGAAGGCAGCGGCCAAGATTCAGATCAAGCGTGTTGAGCGCAACAAACGCAAACACGTCACTGTTATCACAGGGTTGGAAGTACATGGTTTGGAAAACAAGAAAGTCGCAAAGGAATTGGGAAAGAAATTCGCTACTGGTTCCTCGGTGACGAAGTCACCCGCAGGGGTCGAGGAAATCACAGTTCAAGGTGACGTTAGTGAGGATGTTCAAGAGTGGCTTCTGGAAGTATATGGGAAGGAAATCCCTGAGTCCAACATCGAGCTTGTCGAGGATAAGAAGAAGAAGACAAGTGGCTGATAACGATGACTTTGAAACCGGATGTTTGATTCTAGGACTTTTTTCTCCACACATGTTGAATATCCTGACAATATAAATTCAAGACGACAATATGAGAGAGTGTGACGCATGATGAGTCCGCGCAAGAGCATTTGTCGCTGGATGGTATGATGTTCCATCAAAGTTCATCAAGTTTTCTTACAGGATCCGAGCTAGCACGAGTTGCCATTGCATTGAATGGTGGGGAGGTCGGTGTAGGGGCCGAATGGGACTTCCGATAACATCCCGGATGAGACTTGCTGCCAGAGTGATATCGAGACCATACTTCGCCAGAAGCTTGCTTCTCTAGTTGGATGGATGGCGCAGAAGGGCGTCTGTCCCACATTTCAACTGGTACAGAACTTTCGAAGCCAGGAACACCAATTGCCGAGGATCTCTGGCTGACGAGAACGACCAAGAAAGCCAGTACACTAAGAGCAGCAACAATCCAGAAGATTCGAAGCCGCCGACCAACTCGTGTCTGCCATTCTATCTCCCTTTTCTCCCAAAGATCGATTTGGTTGCGGATTGCTTCAAGTCTCTTCCCAAGTGCGTCGGCTTTCTTTTTCCCTGACCGCATACGCTCTTCTAGCCTTTCTATTTTTCGCATCTGGCGCTGAAAATCCTTGAGGTCTCCAATCTGTCTCCGAATATCCCCATCCAACACAGATGTCTCCCGCTCAAAGTCATGAAATATTGTCGATGCAGAATCGGAGAGTTCCTGAAATGATGCAAACGTTGAAGTGAGAGCAGCGATCTTCTCAAGCAGACTGTAGTATGTATAATCCAACCTGCGTGTAATATCTGTTGCGAGAGTGCCGATCGTGGACAGGGCGGATCGTAAGTGCCTAACCGATTTGCTTAAGTCAGATAGTTTGTAGACAGACGCTGGGAAACGACCTTACTCCTCTCCTTGTTGTCTTCTGGACTTCACTTGCTCTAGATCGTTCAAGGAGCGTACTTCGTGTACCATCAGGGAATCAGTCGTCTGGTTGTCATTAATTCCATCAAGTGAAGTGCCTTTTCCATTTCCAGATCCCAAGCCCGTGGTAGAGTCTGATCCCCAACGCGATCGAGTTGTCTCGCGCGTCATCGGCTTGAGCAGGTTATCATCACCCTCGCCCCGTTCTTGTGCTCCCGTCCATAGCGGCAACGGGCTTCTAACATCAGCAGGAGTGACGAAGCGATTCATTTTTGGCGGGAAAGTACTGTCATGAGACTTGCTGTACTTGTCTTTATTGCTGTTGCAGCCGGCTGCGGTTTAGATGGGTCTCGACGGCTGGACGATCGTGCGCGCGATTTTCTTGAATTGCATTGAAACCAGTAGACAATAAAATTGGGCCATGTTCAATTGCACTTCGGGATCTCTTCTGTACTGACAACCGTCTTATGTCCGCTACGAGCGTAGCAGATGGTTAGTTATCGAGTAGGTGGGTCTTGAACCCGCGCCTGTCTGAGCAAACCAGACATCTATTTTGTTTGGGTAGATAAGCCGTGACCGGGGGATTGCAAAGGTAGCTCCGAGAGGAGGATCCATCTGTGCAATGAATGCGCACCCTTCGTCGAATGTATTTCTCTTATGTGAAACAGAATTGGACAACCTTCAAGTTCGCAAAAGCGAAATATTTAGATCTGCGCTGTAGACTCGCAAAGGCTTAATAACCACACCTCCTTAAGAGATAGCTGCATCATGTGAGATCTCGCATTGGCCAGTGATGATCTTCAGCTTTGATCAAGCAAGTGTCTTGAGAAGCCATTAGAAAGATGGAGATGTGGATTATGAGAATATCATTTTGATTCATGGCCTATATTCACCGAGATATTCCTACTCAAAACATTGCATGTCATACAAATCAAATCAGGAAGAGATCAAAACAACTAAAGACCAACCCAACTCCTGCATCGCCGCCAATTTTTCGAGTAATGCATTAGCTGAAGAACTGAGGAAAAGAAAAGAACCTGGTATCGGCCGCAAATGTTGAAGGTCACGGTGGTGAACTGGTATGCGGACAATGCTGTAAGAGGAAGATAATGCATGACAGGCACTGAGGCAGATTCTTCTGCTGTCACGAGTGGAGTAACTTATTACGCTTCTCCCTTCGCTTCAGCCGCTCAACACGTTTGCGATGCATTTTCTCTGCCATTTTCTCGTAGCGTTCTTTTTCTTCCTTGGCAGCTCTACGATCCTTGATCTTCTGTATTTGGGCCTGACCAGTATTGTCAGCAACGGAGAAAGTCCATAGAAGCTTTGCGTCTCCTCCCTACCTTCCGTTCAGCCTCCTTTTCTTCCTTCAGCTCACGTTCGTGTTCTTTAACTGCCTCCTGACGCTTGCGTGCTTCCAACCTCTTCTCATAGCTTGTCAGGCCTGAAGTGGGGCGAAATGGCTTCTTGGAATCGTGCCAGTTTTTGCCTATGGAAACGAATAGTCTATCAGCGAGAGCAGCTCAAGGCCATAGCAGAAAAAGCTGAAAACTCTTCAAGGAAAAGTATAGTAACGTAAAAGGCTGGAGAGATAAGATCATACCATTCTTTCTCATACCCTTGACGGGGGTGACGGATGAGGTTGAGATTGCCGACGACATTGTCAGCAAAATTATGAAAGAAATGATGGAAGGACGGGTTTGTAACAAAAATAAGGAGAGTGTACTAGCCCTGGTCTGGGAAGGAGAACGGACTACGGCGGTACGGAGCAGAGTACAAAATAGTTGTAGTGGTGGCACTAATAAAAACCGACTACTAGTACGATCTTTCTGTAACCAATTTTTATTAACAGCTCGCAATTTTCTGAGGAAAAAGTTATCTTAGACCGATCAGATAACCGGATCTCGGCTGAAGTGGTGGTCCGATCCCCTCCATTGGCGCCTGAAAAAGAAATGCCTCAAACGAATCTCCCTCATTCCACCCCTCGGTCGCGAGATTTGCGGTCACAATAGAGCGCCACAGAACAAGTCTCCACCACAGTCTCTGAATCAATCATGTGCATTGGCCTTGAGGCCTACTCCCACTCACAAGCGATGCACACTTAGCGGCTTCACCGAGTGTTGATCGGGCGAAGAAGATAATTCGAAATCAATCCTATACGTATACACCGCCCCTCCCATTCCTTCTCCTCTGGAAAATCAGACCTATACAATGCTTCACCAATAGGTCTCACCACCGCATCCCTTTGCTTTCTCCCATCACTTTCGCGGCTTATCCTTTTTCACCTCCTGCACTTCAGAGCTCAACAGCTCGTTCCCTGAACCTTCATGGCGGCCGCAGAACATGTGCTTGCAATCGATAATGAGAAATCAATGGAGTTTCCTGTCCTGCCGCCTAATCAGGGTTTCGAGGCGTTCAAAGACATAATCTTTGGATCTGTAAGAGCTTGGCTTCTCCACGTCTAAGCGAATATCACTCACACTCAAATCAATCCTCTAGGCAGCTGGAATGGCTGGCAAGGTCATTGAATATCCTTTCGACACTGTGAAAGTGCGACTTCAATCACAACCAGCTCACCTTCCACTTCGGTACCAAGGCCCTTTGGACTGTTTCCGCCAATCAGTTCAGGTGGATGGTCTACGGGGGCTCTATCGAGGCATTAGTGCCCCAATGGCAGGTGCTGCCATAGAGAATAGCTGCCTCTTTTTCAGCTACCGCATAATTCAGGATGTTCTCAGGGCCACCTGCTACCCTACGGCGGATTCTATGCCTTTCTCAGCTCTATTGTTCAGTGGTGCTGCTTCCGGGTCTATCACCTCACTTGCCCTCACCCCGATTGAGCTCGTCAAATGCAAAATGCAGGTACCACTTGAAGCTTCTAGCAGCAAGATGCCCGGGCCATTGACTCTCGTCGCCGCCATATTTCGTCAGGACGGTATTCTTGGTTTTTGGAGGGGCCAGATGGGAACGTTGATTCGGGAGACCGGAGGAGGAGCTGCCTGGTTTGGAGGCTATGAAGGAGTATCGGCTTTCTTTCGGAAATACTATTCAACAGCATCGCCTCGCGACTCAGAGTCACTTCCTATCTATCAACAAATGGTTGCGGGGGCCGCAGCGGGTATAAGCTACAATTTCCTGTTCTATCCGGCTGATACAGTCAAATCACGGATGCAGACCGAGGACATCAATAATGCAGCAACTCGTGGTAAAAGGCAGACATTCTGGAGTGTTGGCAGAGCTTTATGGAAGCAGCAGGGGCTGAGGGCATTGTATCGAGGCTGCGGTATTACATGTGCTCGGTCTGCCCCTAGCTCAGCGTTCATCTTCACTATATACGAAGGGCTGCGGAATTATTTCGCTTGAGCATACTTCTTTGTCACTTGCCTGTGTCTTTCCATTGACTTCTTTTTTCTTTTTTCCTTTTTTTTTTTTTTTTTTTCCCCAATATCCTCTAGCTTGCTCGCATTTATGATACCTCACCTGATGTCTAGATTTTCTCTTCTGCCTTCTTCTTCTTCTGCTTTACTACAGTCAATATTCTGGGCCAATTGGTATTGGCATCTTTACAAAAGGAATTCATGTTCTTCCCTTCTGAATTGTGGCACAATACCCATGATTTTTGTCTCAGGCCGGGAAATTGTATATAATGATCAAAGCATAGAAAGGAATACGATTGCGTAGACAGATTGAATGTCTCTTGAGATTCTCCACGAACACGCCTATTCAAAATTTGGTCTATCTAATGGTCTATCTTGTTTCCCCTTCCTAAAGTCCACTTTTTCCAAAAGGCGGGGTAGGACATTGTGAACAGCCCGCTGCGGAATCACCACTAGAGACCCTACACCCCATTTGCGACTATAATCTAGCCCGTTCATCTTCTATAAGTGTGCTTGTCTACTTTGCACTGTGTCCCATCTTAACCATGGCAACATTGTCAGGTCTTACAACGCAAGAACTAGAGATACTCTCGTCCAAGGCCATCGCTGCCAAGGCTAATGCTTATTGTATGTTTCATAACAAACGTCATTCCTCAGCGCATATCTTTACCTTCTATCCACGGGATCAAGTTCTGAAATTGTGCAGGTCCCTATTCCAAATTCCGCGTTGGGGCGTGTGTTCTCACTAAGACAGGCGAGTATATTGCTGGCGCCAATGTCGAGAATGTCGCATATCCTGTTGGGACATGCGCGGAAAGGGTAGCTTTTGGGACCGCGGTCGTAAGTACATGGCTCTCCTTCTCTACATAGCTTCTTAGGGTCAATGCATGCGGTTGCCCTCGAAAATTCCGTGAAAAGAGCAATCTCATATGGACGGATGTTTTACAGGCTGCCGGACACCAAGATTTCAAGGCTGTTGCAGTGGCTACTGATATCACACCTGGCGCATCGCCGTGTGGTATGTGTAGGCAATTGTAAGTGCTACCGAACCAGACCTAAATCTAAACCTATCGATTTTGCACTCTCTTCGGCCTGGTTCTATTAGTGCCATTGATCTGAATATGCACTCTTTTTATATCTGGTTGGCCCTACTCGGTTTGGAAAGGCAATTCAAGGCAGCTTGCTAATCTTTTTACTTGTCCATCTCCTTAGTATGCGCGAATTTACGCCTCCATCATTTCCTGTTTTCATGTATGACGGGCAGGGAAACTATGCTGTAAAGACAATTGGAGAGGTAAGCAGTCCTTTCATTACCGACTCTTTCTTCCACAATGCTGCTTGTTTGTACATAGTTGGGAACTTCTCCCACTGACCTCGTCCCTTTAGCTCCTACCCGACTCATTCGGACCGGATGACTTGCCTCGATAGGCCTGTAGGGAATGCATGTCAGTATTTAGATACCTTTTTTGTCTCCCATGAATAGATTTTCATGGCAACGGTCTGACAAAACTAACCCTTCATTCAAGATACAAATATTGGATTTGGCCTCATTATTCGAGGCATTTTCACTGCACCATACAATCAACAATGATCAGCAGCCTATATTATAGCACTGAGAAACTACCAGACACGATCTTCATTGGAATACAGTATTCAGCTGAAAAGAAATTTCATTCTATTCAATTACCAATATGTCGATAACTCCTCAAAGACTCTTGAGAATCGTAACAAGGGCTTAAATGGCACAGGGTACATGTTCAAGGAAACATCAGATTAATCTCAGCAGACTCATCATCTTCGGCAATAGCAAAGACAAGCCTGACTAGGGCTCGTCTTCTTCATCAATCTCGGCGTCATCCACGCCCAAAAGCTCATCTTCATCGTCGACGACACTGGTATAGTCGCCTCGTCGGGCCGCAAACGAGCCCCGCGATGCGTAAGGCCTTGAATAAGCCCTGTTGCGCCCAAGGCGCACATAGCCGCTGGCGCTGCGCCACAAACTCAAGGCAAGAAGGGGAAGTGCTCTGACGACAGCCACAATACCCGCAATAACCGCGATTGGCACAGTGACTATAGGTGACTCTCGAGAGAGTAAGCCCTCATAAGTACCAGCATTCTCTCCAAGGCGAATCTGGCCAAATTTGCCATCCCACTTGGTGTACACATAATACCCAACACCAGCCGCCACCACAATGGGTATCGTTATCGCAAAGAATAAGCCAGTTCCACTTATACCATGCTTCTTCTCATACTCCTTTTCTTTGCTTGGACACGGCTTTGAAACGACATGATCTAAAATCAACCCGCCCGCGCACGTAGTTTGTGGAATCCGTCGGTACGCCGTCGGCTCCCAGTATTCGACCCTACCGGGATCTTCCCGACACACGGCTAATGCGTCAGGTTTAGGAAGGCCAGGTACTAGTGCACAACTACCATCATTCTGGGGCTCATAGTTGTAATTACTGTAATAGCGGTCAGATAAGCCAATAACAAAATCAAAAGAAGTATTAGCAGCTCACCATTCATAGTCAGCTCTTGTGCAGGTGCAATTCCTTCCGATGCTGTGGACGTGGGGTTCGCGCCAATTGTTCCAGCACTGAGAGGACAGCTTCTTGCGGTGGTACTGTTCCACATGGCCGAATAGACAATTATCTTCCTGGAAGGGGTGCTTGGGCTCCCAAAGGTAATAATCGTCACTTTCATGACCATCTTCAACCAAGTTGCAGGACTTCTCCCGGAGACCACTGAAGTCAACATTAATTGTGGCAAGTCTACCGGATTCCACTTCTTTCCCCCAGAGAAGAAAATTCTTGGAGGTGTCGGACGGAACGGTTGACAGTCGATAAATTTGCATCTCGACTTCCGAAAATTCATATGGTTCCCAGCTGTCGCCCTCATCAAGACTGTAATAAAGGACCTTTGTTGGTCGCGACTCGGGAACAATCACAATCACCGATCCGGAGTCGCCATACTCCCACATATATCGCCCTTTTTTAACGGACTTCCAGGTTATCCCGCCATCCCGCGTCATGAATATGTCCGCTTCGTCCTTGCCAGATAGATGAGCACCAACGTTGCCTACACCCATCATGAGGCCGATGGCAGACCCTGAAGAGAACGTGTCGCGCGGATCTCGACGTTCGGTGTAACCGTGCAGATGAAGCGAGCATTGATCAGTGCCTTTCCCATCTTTGACTGAACAGTCAAAGTCCTTACCATCAGCGTCTTTTGCTGGAGGAGGGAGTAACCTCCACTGGCCGCCATCATTGTGAGTGATCATCGTTTTGAGCTTCTTTGCGGTTGCTCCCTTCTTCAAAACAGTCTCCACATTGCTGATGACGTTCACAACCGCTACTCCTTCCAGACCTTGCATCTTTTCAAAGTCAACGTAGCCCCAGTCATTCCTGCTCGCCGCGTTGAGGCTGAGGACATAGGACGTTCCATTACTGTTGCTCTTGATAATTGAGCCATACTCAGCTCCTTTGACGTCACTCACTGTGACATGCAGAAAAACGGCATGAGTCGAGCTATCCAGAACAGTAAAAGCCGTTTTGACGGGCACATCAACATTTGGAGGAAACTCAGCTTTCGCGAATGTCCTGCCGTCGACGCTGATGCTGGCAACTAATGAATCAGGATTGTCTGGGTCACGCGAGGCTACAATTATGTATTCAGACATTGTAGCATACCGGATCGCATCGTTGAAATGAACGTGGCTGTCAGAGAATAGGTTGTCGCTAGACAGCAGCTGTAGGTGGTTTTTCTTGTTCTCATTCGCATATTGCTGGCAAAATATAAGTTTTTCACTGTCCAGTCTGTTCTCCCTGCTCTCAAATTCACATTTTCCAACGTAGCGGAGGAGAAGATCCCAATTTTCCCCCCGATTCTTGCTAAAGTAAGCATTGGAGTGGCAATCGCCGTGACCGCAGTCAACTGCCCCAGTCCAAATCAACCAGTCCTTGTAACGTGGGTGAAAGGAAAGGACTGGCAGGCGCTCTTGGTTTGGTGGTATCGGTGCTTCGAAGGATTTGAAGGTATAGGCACGATCGACGGTCCAGAAAGTCTCTTTGCCGCGAGTAAGAAGAAAAGCCCCATCACTGTAGTAAGGGTGAGGGACAATGGCGGCAATCTTCACGCCTTTAAGAGGCTGTTCCCATTTCTTGCCATGATCATGAGAAACCCAAAATTCACCCTCGCTGGTAAGCATTATGACGGTCTCATCATTTCCACTGCTGCTTGCTTGACGTTCAAGGTAATAATATTGCTCACTAAATTGTCTCGCGTCATTAAAGACCTGCTTCTGTGCCATCAGTTTATCGTGTGAAGGTGCGCTAACTACATCCTTGCAAGGCCTCTCGATATCTTTATCCAGGTTCTCGCCGCCCTCCCGATTGCAAGTGTTTCCTGGAATAAGCCTCCAGCCTGACGGTCCCATGAACGTATCAGTCTGCTTCTGGCACTTGCCCAAGGGGGGCACTAGCGGGGCTGCAGGGACACAGCTCTTCCCATCTTCACTGCGCACAAAGTTGAAGTCGCACTCGAAATCTTCAAATGTGCATTTGCATGGTTCGAAAATGGGTTGTGGATCTTTGAATTCCTCGTCCACAAAACAGTCAGCGTTGGCCTTCCTCCGGTTGAAAAATTGCTGGTGTCCCATCAAGCAGTCGGGTTCACCGTTTTCGTTCAACCTGGCCGCCCACTTTTCGAAATCGTCTTTCTCACACTTTCTTTCGTGAAGGCCGCTGAAGTCGATGGAGTAAAGAACATATTTTGCTCCCGAACTTTCCTCTGAGCCAACAAGAACGAAACTCAAGCTGGTAGAATCGGGCGTCGTTGTCAGCAATTTGGGATAAATCTTATGTTGGAGTTTGGCAGAATGCCACTCCTTTCCATGATCAATTGAGAACTGAATTTCGTCTGTGCTTCCATTGTCGCTGACAGCCATTACCACGGAACCCTGGTCGCCGAACTCGTACTTGAATGGACCGTCAAGCGCATGGCGCCAAGTCACGCCAGCATCGTCTGAAACATAAAGGCTACCTTCCGAGTATTTTTTGAGGTGGTTGCCTGTGTTACCAACGCCCATCACCAGGCCCGGGGCTGGACTTGAGAAAACACGGCCCGTGTTGGCGAAAGTGGTCACAGAATGCAGATGCAACTGCTTGTCGCCAACTTTGAGGGGCTGGAAAGTCCTTCCGTCATCAAAACTAATTGAGCTAACAACCTTCTTCTCATTTTCTGATCCAGCTTTGTCCCAGTTCTTCACTGTATTGACCAGCACAATACCTTGGATATCTGCTATCTTCTCGAAATCCACGTGGCCGAAGCGATCACGATTTGTATGTTCGACATTGCGCGTGAAATAGGTACCGTTAGAGTTGGAGGTGAATAGTATGCCGGTATTGCTAGACGGGCTAGTCAGGACGTCCACTTGCATGCTATAGTTCGTGCTTTCCAGCAGTGTATAACCGTCTTGTTCCACTCGATGACCTCCAAAGTCTGCCCGGTGCCAGACCTTGGTATCTAGCGTGACGTAAAGAGCCAGCTCATTTGTCCCTTGAGATTTTGCGGCTGTCACGAAGAACTTCTTGACAGCAGCAGCGCTGAGGATGCCCGAAACAGGTCGTCCCTGTTGGATGTTCAGTTCCGTCCCTTCCGCATCGCTTCTGAAAAAGTCGTCTGAGTACACAAGGCGATTTGCATGTGCAGATGGCACTTTTAGGCCAGGCACTACACAGAGTACACGATCACGGAGTTCCTCTTCAATATTCAATCCTTCAGCGAATTGAGGATGTCCGACGGCCCAAGCGCATCCACCAGCACTGACCCGTAATGGCGAGACAGTTTTGAAATCATCGGTAGTATAGTATGATCTCACTATGCAAAACCGTCCCATACACTCATCACTTTGGAAGATGACCTTTGCAGAATCCCAGCCATGAAAAATGAGAGGTTCGTGTTGGGTTGCTGGGAATTCGTCAACCTCGAAAAATTCCCAAGTCTTAGCCTGATCCTTTGTCACCCAGTGACGTCCATTCGCACCCAAGGCATAGGCTCTATTCTTGTCAAACGGGTGCTGCCAGATTGAAAGCACATGCTGCTTCATTTGACCATCCGGGTCGTCCACCTGTTCCCAGCCCTTACCTCCATCGAACGAACGGAAAAGATCGCCATGTCCTGTGTTCATGAGGATTGTTTCGGTGTCCTCGAAATAGAACAATGAGAAGGGTTCATGGTCGAAAGATGCCGGAGTGATTTCTGGTTCCGACTTCTTCGCAACACCAGACGGCGACAAGATGGCTAATGCCAGGAAGCTTGTGACCAGTAGCCATCGAAGAATCATGGTAGCGGACCATATGACAATCCACGAAGACTGACTGACGAAGTTTGTCAGAGAGAATGACAGCACGAAGCTGACAGGAAGGTTCCGAGGCGGCCTACGTAAAGCGAAGTGAGACCAAACGCAACGTTAATAAAATTGGACATGTAGTATTTTTGCTAAAACAATTCGAGACTTTGAATTGCGAAAGAACAGTCGAGCATAGAGCCTTCTTCTGACCAACACCTGCAGAATCGTGCTTGCATGCTGATGCCTTGAAGCTCGCCAGTTGCGTGGTCTCCTAGCTGCCCGGTCACGTGCTAAACTGTTATCTGCACGTTTTGAGCTCAGCTGTCTGCTTTCCGCTCTGAAAAATATATGATTGACCGTAAGGACCGATTTTCAATTTGCTTTCTTCAAGGAAGGATAAAAATTCGAGAATACAGTTGCCTGTGATGTCTGGATGGTATCAGTATGTATCTTGCTCTCAAATTTCTAGAATAATAATTTGAGTCTGGATTTGAGTGATGCCCTGGGCAATAATAGTTTCTTTCATCCCCAAGATCACGAGTTTCAAATGCAACTAACTCCCTTATCAGGGCCATATAGATAGGGCTGTCTCAAAGGGCTGCCTGCAAGTAGTATCGCGGGAAGGTCTACTCTGCAGATGCATAAATATTCGCTAACCAAATAATACAGTCCTGCCCGGAAGGTATGGGCTCGGAAAGCTATGATCATGTTTAATGGCAACAATAAGTACTGTCAATGTTAATAATATACCAGAAGCTCAAGGTAGCTTGTCCGCAAACACAGCCATGCGACAAACTTCAGCCATAACAACACAACATCATCGTTTGAATTAATGATACATCAAAGCCAGTGGCAAGGATATTCAATTACAGTAGGAAATTACTCATCTTGCATCTGCGCAGCACTTGTTATCTAGGAATTACATCTGCTAAGAACATTCTGCAGTAGACCATGACTCAATCCCAATTAAGGGTGGAAAGAAAGTGCACTCTAGGAAGATCAGGATCCGATGAATGTTTTATTCAACTTCTCTCTATCAGCAGCTACATCTTGTTCAATCTCGGGCAACATCAAGATTTCTAGAGCTGTTCTGTTCTCTCAGTTATCCACTAAGCCTCAGGCAAAAGATAGACCCAAGTAGGGATAACAGCCCAAGTGTTTTCATTGCAAGCGGAAATCACTAATCTTCAGAATGAACAATGCGTGGTGGAATATGGTATTTCAATCTGTGGGATTTTCAGAGCAATAAAAAGGAGGCCCTTCACCTGCTGCAACAATGTGAACAGTCCATGGAATCACAGGAGGTTGAGCACATGTTGCATTGCTGTAGTGCTGGAATCCTCCCTTCGAGACACATAAGCTCTGATCTCCTGTATGCTAAGGCCAGCCTCGATCTGGCCAGACCCTACTAGCTCCTGTTCACGTTCAGTCTCAGTACGACTTGTTCCTGGTCGTCTGCTTGCATTAGAGCTGGCCCCCCCGCGAATTCTCTCCCGTAAAGCTTCTGACCCAATGACAAATAGACTGCCGACTTCTAGCAGGACGTCCAGGGAACCGCCTGGTCCTTTGATATGTTCGTCGATGTCCCAAGACTTAAGCAGGTCTGCATACTGTGTCATGTCCTTGGTGACCATAAGACCCCCGGCCCCGTTGACGGTATATCGCTTAAAATGTTCGAGGAGATGACTCCGGGTCCCAAGCGCAATCTCCGTTAGCAAATGACGAAAGTTGGACCCACTGGATGATAGCGATGCTGCGATAGTGTCGTGCAGCCGGGTTAAAAAAGCACATATTGACGCACACGTCTAGGACAAGGTCATTATAATTCCTGGGTGACAGATTTACGCTGCAGCATCTCAGTGACTTACTGGTGTATGTAACATTTCCAACCAAGCTGCATTGTCTCCTTCCTTGGGTCGGAAATCATTCTTCTTCTGTCCCGAAAGTAACCTGCTAATCCACATCAAGGCTGTGTCAATGACCTTCTGCTCAATCGCGTTTATTTTATCTTCTATACGCATAGTCGCTGTATTGGTCTTCTTCTCCATTTCCCGGCGGACTGTTATACTGGAAGTTGCAAGGGGGATTAGCAACGTTTGTATACACATCACCATCAAGTTCGTGATGCCGATAATGCTTTTGACCACAGTAAGATAGCCAAAATCAGGCTCTGCCCTTGCAGACTCTTGGGACGTTGCGGACTCCAAGACAGCGTCAAGACACACCTCGACATAGCTCTCGCCCATCGAAGACAACAGTAGACTCAACAACGCAGACACATCCTTTGGTGTCTCGCTGTTGGCGCCCAATTCCAATCCCCGACCAACCGCTTCAGCCAGCCATTTCAACATCCTCTTGGCATAGGTAATATTTGGAAGACCATCCTTCTCCGTCAGCTTGATATCAGTGGGCTTCATAGAGTCGCTTTGATCTTTCAGCCCGGCCAACTGAAGGAGCATCTTCTTTTGAGTGGGCGTGAATTCCGAGGACTCAAGGCGATTGACGTAAGCGTCCCGAGCAGAAGAAAGGAGTTCAGTCCCAGACTTGGAAATTGATGCCATGAACGTCGTGGCTGCTCGTTTCCTTCGAGCATGAAAAGTAGTAAACCTGAACAACAAAGACGTGTACAACTCTTCGAGTGATCTTTTCTCCCTTTCGATGTATGATGATCCAACAAAGTATGGCACAAACAAATCCTCCAGTTGCTGATCCAGAATCAAGGCTGTTTGGGACGAAATAGGGTCCGGATGTTCAGTCAAGCCATGAGTCTTGAGATCATCAACCAGGCCGCCAATGTAGCTGCGAGAACTTTGTAGCGATCGGAGGAAGGCTAAAGACGAGATGCTATTAGCCTTGTCCAGAACCATTTCCAGCCTCTGCTGAATGGACTGCTGAAAGACGCGCTGTAAGAATTTGCCCAGCACCTGCTCATAGAAGGGGAAAGCTCGCTTGATGATGGCTGATTCTTCTTGGACGACGACCTTAACCTCGTCAACCAGGGATTGAAGGCTTGGTTCGACTTTCAGGGGTTCGGCGTCAGGATCCGCCAATTGTTCCCAGCTGTTCAAATCCCCGCCAACTTCTTCTGTGACTAGCTGACTTCGATCAATGAAGAATTGGTGTTGATTAACAAACAAAGCGGTCACGCTTGCGCCTCCGCTGAAGTCCTGAAGCACTGTCGCGCAGTCTCTCATGCCCTCAAAGTTTGCCTTGCGGTAGAAATCATCGAACTGTTTCAGAAGATCCTTTTCAAGCGTCTCGGAGAATTTTTCGATTATCTCTCTCGTATTTCGACGGGTTCCATTGATGTTTCCTCCAGTGCCCTCCTCAACAGAAACACCGTCATTCCGGTACAGGTCGCCTTTCTTCGCTCTCAATTCATCCCAACTGTGGGGGTCGAGTCTTTGACTTATCCTGAGCAACTGTCGCGCAATATGTGCCGACCTGACTTTGGCTTCACCAGTCCCCGATTTCCTTAAGTTCTCTAAGAGTGTTATCTCTCCTCTGTTACTCACTCCATCCCAACATTGAATCAGGAAATGAGCATCAAGCGCTCGGCGTCTCTGTCGGTCCAACTCCTCTAGCCTTCTTCCCGTTTCAACAGCCATATTTCCAGTCGCCCCAGGAAGTTCACCTTCGGATAGTCCTGCTCCATTGAATGACGTATCCAATTGCTGGAAGGAATCGATGGTCTGCTTCAGCTTTCTACCCAATGTGCTGAGATTTTGCGCATGCTGTGCCTCAGCCCTCCGAGCTGCAGCCGAGAGCTCGTTCTCTTTGATTTCCAGATCACCAGAAAGTTCACCAAGTCGTCGCTGAGCATGCTCAAATGCTCGAATCAGCGGTTTAGGATCAAAAAGTTGGTTGCCGGGACCAGCTCCAAGCGTAGAACGTCGATTTGAGATAGCACTGTCAGAAAGTGCCTCAATAAACTCTTTGACGATATAATCGCGGCTTGAAAAGTCAGCAAGAGTAAAATTGGGGCCCTTGGGAAAGATAGATCGAGACGCGGGGTTTGACCCAGGAGTTATGGACACATTGTCCGACATCTTTGCGGCATGGGATGATCCTCGTCAACAGGGACAGCAGGGCCGCAGATAACGTGTTTCAATTTGACCATCAGATCAATTGGCGGTAGCCATGGAATATATCCTAAGTTATGGTGGTGAAAGAGAACTTCAAAGTCCACCAAAATAAACAATCTCGGAAAGAACACGGGGTGTTCTTCTACCTGCCTTACACTCTTTTCGTTCGTCCCCTAACGAGAGATTGTACAAACACCACCCTTCATATATATTGGGACTCAAAAACATCTGAGCTACTGGCTGCCACCTAGCATTCAACTCTTATTTTGTAATCTGAATAATGTGTGGAGTTCGTTAAAAGACAGGCATTTTTGAAAATACATGTACGTATCTTGTAGATGAAACGAGGCCGGGCGCAACCTTTGATTTCAAGCGGCTTCAATATTTATCACACTGTACGGGGTATGTTTGACCTTATTATTAGGTACATCCATATTATCTTATTTAAGAGCTGGAATCAAGCACCTGTTGGTTATCTAACTGCTGCCTACGGTAGGTAGTTGTGACTGAGGGACTCAAGTTGGAAAGTGTCTACCTAGCCCAGTAGGTACTCCGTACGGTAGTAAGGTATGAAAGGCCACATGCATTAATTACAGAATAATACCTTACCTGGTAGGAAGGTAGTTACTGGAAGGTATACAGAGTACCTACCTATACTCCGTACATGGATGGATGGAGTACTACTACTGCGCCCCTTCCAAAATAATACCTTCTCCAACGCCTCGTTACTGTGGCGCTGTCTGACGCTACTACTCCGTACTGCCTGTTGTGTATGTATAAACTACCCTGTGCAACAAGATCAGTTCCAAGCGCAGGTGCAAAAACTTGGTCCATCGTTTCAACATTTTGCTTTGCTGAACCTCAAAGCAGAAAGTGGTTTCCGCCAATCTTGACCTTCAACTAGCAATTCGAGAGATAAAGGGCCTTTTCTCAACTCATTGCTCTTCCTGAGCAGATGCACTCCTCGAACAACCATGGTCTTAGCACGTGATAGGGAATTACTGAGGGACACTGTTCGTACTCGAGAGACCACGCTCACTCCCGCCGATCGCGAAAATATCCTGAAGCCATATCTACCGGATCCATCAGATCTTGCACGTCGACCGCTGCAGCGACAGAAGAAAGCCCCCCGAAAAACCCCTATTCGAACATTTTTGAAGTCTCAGCTGCATCAACTTGCTTACACTTTCATTCATATCATCTATGGGATTATCCTGCGTCTAGTTCAGAGCTATCATGCCCTTGTGGATCGGGTTCTTGCGATCGTCTACTACCATCACCGCACACCGGAATTGATACGAAAAGATATCAAGGGCCTAAAACGTTTGCCTGAACATCTGACCGTTGTTTTATCAATGCGCAAGGAAGATGATGCGCTTGCGATTTTGATGGACGAAGTGGCAGAACTGGCTGCTTGGAGCGTTAGCTCTGGTATACCCATGCTGAGTATCTATGAGAAGAGCGGTATGTAGAGACACTTCACACTCAACATTCCGGCCTCCTTAAGCGCTCTGAGGTAGAAGAGTACTGACCGTCCTCTATAGGGGTCCTGAAATCATGCATACCGACGCTGCATCAGGTGGTTGCGAGTAAATTCGCTTCATATTACGGCTCACTCCCTCAGCAGCCAACCCTTCGACTTTTCGCTCCTCATCATTCTGTATATGAGCCATCTCTTGACCATGATACGGCTCGTAGAGTCAATACTGACTCTCTTACCATGCTTCTGTTATCCGCTACCGATGGAAGAGAAACTATAGTTGATCTGACTCAAACGCTGACAGAAATGTCACAGAATGGTAAACTGTCACCAGGGGATATCACCATGGAGTTGGTTGATGCAGAGATTAGCGAAATCACAACGCAGCCATTGCAGCCGGCCACATCGAGCATTGGTGACAGACAGGCGAGTGCTGTTCACCCCGCTATTCCAATGAAGCCAGAACCGGATTTACTATTAGTTTTCGCGCCCTTTCTGAAACTGGATGGATATCCTCCCTGGCATATTCGACTGACTGAAATGTTTTGCACCGGTGGTAAAAGCAGCGGCATAACTAGTTATGGCGAAGCTGTTGAATATCAAGGTTTTCTTAGGGGACTGTGGCACTATGCCGGGGCTCAGATGAGGTTTGGTCGCTAGAGGCAGCTTGCTGGCTTCTCAATACCTGTGACAGATCCAGATTCGTTAAAGCTCAAAGCTCCGGGTGTAGCGTTAGGGATGAGAGGCTCATATGTATATCGATTCCTCGCTTTACTTTGTGCGCTTCAATTTGCTATATAGTTAATATTCCTGGTTCTTTCTTAGAGATATGGTTTGGTAGTGTGTTATATAGATAAGTTGTTCTCTATCATTAGATTAACTCCAGGGACCTTCTAAGTCAGGTGACACCCCTAAATTCAATTCAAAAGTACTTCGTACGGAGTGGGCATCATGAATGAGCCAGCGGACTAGGAAGCTGGTGCAGATTCATCTAGTTTCATAAATAATCACTTTTTCGATTTTTCGATTGCAAATATACGGATGGTGACTGCTACCTATTTGGATTCTTGGATTCTTGCATCTCTGATGGCATACTACGACGGTCGATCACCCCCGGATCAACTTCTTTGAAATGGAGGGCAATATTTTCGACATAGTCGAGCGATTGGGGAGTGAAGAAGATGCAGTGCGCAAGATGGCAGTCTTTAAGCTTCAAGGCAGCATCGGAGACCCTTCGTTTGCTGATATCTTCATTGCTGAAGGGGGGCTGGCCAAACTGCGCGATTTGACATTGCATGCAACCGGAAATACACTGGCTTACAGTTTGACAAGCTTCGCAAGGCTGTTGGAAGTAGATAAGGGATGGGACTATGTTGACCAAGAGTTGGTGGAAAGAGTAGGTCTTTGAAATTCGCCGCCATAAGGGATAGCGAAGTCTCAGCTTGCCTCAGTACTAACAAGTGTTCTGGTTCCTACCTCTAGATTGTCCAGCTCATTGTGACGCAGCCTCTGGTCAACATTTTGCGCGGCGCAATGTCTATCTTAGTATCTATCGTATCCCATCCGTACACAGGGGGGCGCCTACCACAGACTGATGCTTTTGGGTTTCGCGCTCTGAAACCCGCACTTGCAATCTACCCACAATTTCTGGAGATGCTTGTCAATAGGCTCTCGTCTGCAGATCACGCACTCTGTGCGAATGCGCTTCAACTCATCAACTCTCTTATGCGTGACTCCATTGCAAACGACTCCGAGCTAGAATGGCCCAGATTCATACAAAAACTTCAAGATTTAGGGGTAATTCGAGCGGTTTACGCCCTCATGCAAGGTACAACGTTGCAAGACCATGCTCATCCTTTGATAGAGTTCCAATCTCTCACAAAGGTTCTGCTTAGGAGGTGGCGAGATATTCCCCTGGATCTAGAAAAACCAGAGCATAGGAGGGCATTGAAAGGAATACACCTGGCTGGTGACCAGGAGAAGAGCATTGACGAGAGGGTTGATAATGACTTTGAGATGCGGCGTTCTAGAAAACACAACTCAGAAAAGTGGAGGCGGCTTGGATTCGAATCAGAAAATCCAATAGCTCAATTCGAAGAGATGGGATTCCTGGGAATGATGGACCTTGCGGATTATGTCAGAAATCATCGAAATGAGTTCCGAAAAATGCTGTTGGAGCAGTCAGCAAAACCTGGCCAGAAACGGTGTCCAATTGCCCGCGCTTCTTTGGCAGTAACTTCAATCCTATACGAGCACTTTGAGATCGAGAAATCTGACATAGAAGACTCAAAGAACTACCTGGTCTTAGAGTCTCGCGCCAACCTTGACCGGTTGTTCAAGCCTCTACTGCTGCACTGGACACGTTTGCACGTCGCGGCATTGCAAGCTTTCGTCCGGTTATGGAAGACCACCAATGCAGACGTTGATGATTTCGCAAAAATTGCTGAGCTGGTTCGAATTCTTGTTGAATCGGTTGTTGGTGGGGCAACCCGAACAAAGGAAGTACAAGACGTGGAAGATGAGATAGTCAATTTTGAATACCGCCGGCTTCGAGATCTGCAGATGGAACTCTTGGAGCTCACTTATGAAGATGTTTGGAGGCAACATCTGCAACAGGTCCGCGAAGAACTCCATCATGAGGCTCTACAATTCGTCAAGGAGCAAAGGATCCGTTGCCTTCTGCAGGGCTGCTGGTTTCCTGTTGAAGCCAGTACTCATACAGACTCCTCTTCTGTCGAAAATGTCTCTTACCGATATGTACAATTGTCCCATAACCGAAAATTCCTGCATTACGGGGATTTTGAGACGCTAGGAAATGGCAGGATAGACCTCGATTCTCTCCCTGGAAAAGGTTCGGATCCCCTCTGTTCATTCCTTTTAGCCGAACCTGTCTGTTGACCGTCTTTTCAATTAGTTGATTTGTCGGCTGTTTCGTCTGTGGCTTCCAACGTCTCAGCATCAGCTGACGCTTCATCTTCCTCAACCTTGAAAATCGCACCCCTTTCTGTATCCTCGACTAAAATCACGATTCATGGATATGTTGAATGTCCCTCATCTGCCACAAGGGGCTCATCGAAGGGCCATAGTCATGCTTGTTCTATCGGCAACTCGAAGGAGGGTGTCTTGTTGACACTTCGCCCTCAATCCCCAAGCATAGCATCTGAGTGGCTCGACGGGTTGCTTATGTTGCTGAATCAGCGGCCTATCACAGTAGACTCTAACAAGTTGATCAATGTTGTCAGCGACTATGGGCTGAAGATCCGTCTATTCAATGTGCGCTTTGAAGATGCGACTTTTGTTGGAGAAGTTCCGAAGATTCCTTCCCGAGATGGCCTTGATGATGACTATTACTATGACCTTTTCGGTGCTTCTTGAGCGCTTTATAGAAGAGAAGAGAAGACGCAAGCAGAAACCCTCCAATTCTTATACCTATTGCCATATCTCATACTTTGAAACCCCCCGTTGATGGTTGACAATGTAGGGACGATCGAGCCAACGAACTTTGGATTATATTTGAGATCTTTTCGCATTCTCCTTCCCAAAGTGCTCGTCTAGTAGTCGATTCGGAAGTCGTTGCTAGACTCGGAAAGGATAATACATGTGTTTTTCAAAGGGTTGGCGAGCATGCACGGAGTAGTATGCTTTTGATCTTCTAACACTATCGGTGAAATCTCTTTGACCACAAATTTCCAAGCATACCTTAGGTACCTTGTTATTGGGTGGAGCTCCCTCAAGGCCATGAAAATTCATGACGAGTCACTATGCATCCCATGGAAAGTCCTTCCCTATGCAGTGGGCAAGCCTGGGCAAGCCTAGGCATAGCTGGTTAACCTCTTAAGTAGTAGATAATAGCGAATTATGGAGAATAGTTAAGTTATGTTATAAATGATGGTATGCTAGGACCACTAAAACTATCAATTTTGATATTTTAACATCATGGTGCTTGATACAGATGCTGGGAGTCTCACATAGTTGCCCTTCCAAAAAGCACCCTAGGCTATTATAGGCAATGGCTACATGCTTTCTACTCTTTCTAGGTTCCAAGATCTAGCTAATGAAAGCATGTTAAGGAAGTAACAAAGCTGAAGCTAATAGAGATCTAAAATGGGAATGCGGAGAGTGAGACGACCCGGGGAATGGTGTATAGCTATGTGTAGTCATGATCTTATTTCTGGGGAATATATTAGTGTATGACTTATCTAAGTTGATCTCTTGGGTTACAGAGATGATGCGGTGGAAAATCGGTATACTACGTATTTATCTACTAGTTGGATGGAAAATGGAAATTTAAATACTGCCCTCTATGTACTCCGTAGGTAGTTTTCTTGATATCGAGATTCAGTGATCTTGATTGGTCAGAAAGATTACCTACGCTCCATTGTACTCACTACTCCGTCGGGAACGGAGCAGTGTATGGGGGTGACCATGGTGCGTTAATAGCGTCCTTCCATTGATGTTGTCTCAGAAACGAAGGGATTCCGCTGGTTGTTTCACTTTGCATACCGAGAAAAATCCAGTGTGTTTGGTGACTAGACTTGTCGGACGCCAGGATTTCCCCTGGGTCTTTACCTTACCTGCCTCTACGACATGCCTATAAAATTGAATCTTTTACATGCCTCGGCCCGTGCTTCATAGAAGCAGATGACTGTTCTTCCTCTTCTTGCTGATTTTCGTCATGGCCACCCACGCAGCGAAACGGCAGCGGATATCAATCGTCCGTCCATTGGAAGATCAGGTTGGTTTTTGAATCCTGGTGATTTTGCTTCTGGAGGTATATGCCTGCCTGACAACTGCAAGGCTAATGAACCGAGTCGTTCGAGTTCATCAAGTCCCAATTGCGAGGCTCTTCTCAATCAAAATGCTCCATCGGGCACAAATGTCCATTCGCAGCAAATCTCTGCCAGTACTGCTGCATTACGCTCCGAACCGGTCTGTCAGAGGAACGAATGTTCGAACCCGCCCTCGAGCAAGAAATCGAAGAGTAGATCGCTCCACAACTTCTTTCCCGCTGCGAGTGAAGAACAAAGATGGGCTACACACAAGACTGGATCCTTCCATTTGTCTCAGCCAAGGACAGACAAGATAGACACAAGCGATGACGCTATCGAGGACGGCTACGACTCTTACGATGAGGTTTTCTCCCACTACATTGCAGAGCGAAAAGTCATACCTGGAAAGCGGATGGAGGCGCCTTTGGCTGCTGGAGAGCGTTCCAATCAGATTCAAGCAACACCACACGCTTTTCGTCCTCAGAGCTTCGCAAGCAATCACAAGCGCTTCATCGTTTCATCGGCGTCGGAGAGAAAGCGTCATGGTTTTGACTCGTTAGCGACCAATTACGATAAAGACTCTGAGAAATTGCCATGGGCACAGAAGTATTCCCCGATGAATCTGAATGAGCTCGCGGTTCACAAGAAAAAAATTGCCGATGTACAGAGTTGGTTATCAGACGCCCTTCGCGCGTACGAGAAGGTATGCATCACAGAATCACAGATGAGTGGCGAATTCCTCGACTCAAAGTTAACTTCGAGAACAAAATCAGAAATTACTTGTTCTCAGAGGCCCTGCAGGAAGCGGCAAAACAACTACGTTATCGCTATTGTCGGACAAGCTAGGTTTTGATGTTCTCGAATGGAAGAATCCGTCAGGATCTGAGTTTGCGGCGAAAGGATTCACATCTACAGCAGCGCAACTCGAAGAATTTTTGACAAGGAGTAACAGGTTACGTGGGCTCGAGTTTTATGGCATGACCGGTTTATCAGCAAGCAAGAGGAACAGTAGTGGACATATGAGACCACGTATTATTCTCATCGAGGAGTTCCCAACAGTCTTCGATCGAGGCTCATCCAGTCTAACCGCTTTCCGACTTTCTCTGCAGCGGTATCTCTCAGTGTCATCCGCACCGAGAGGCAATACCCGGGACGATATTGAGAGACACGGGAGCTCACCTGTTGTTATTATCGTCTCCGAGACCCTGTTGAATCCCGGGGCGTCCTATTCGGACAACTTAACGGCTCACAGGTTGCTGGGGCCAGACATTTTAAGTCATCCAGGCACAACGATTATCGATTTTAATGCCATTGCTCCAACGTTCATGTTCAAAGCCCTGGAGTTGGTTCTGGAGAAGCATACCCGCAGATTTAAATCAAGTAAAGGACCAGGGCCCGCGATTTTGAGGAGTTTATCAGAGATAGGAGACATTCGGAGCGCGATCTCTTCACTGGAATTTCTCTGCCTTCAGTGTGAACGGTTTGAGAAGTATCCTTCCCCCAAGGCCACGAGAACGGGCCGAGGTAACATATCTTTGGCGCCTGTTGAGAAAGAAGCACTGCAAACGATAACGTACAGGGAGAGCAGCCTTGGTTTATTCCACGCAGTCGGAAAAATTGTCTATAACAAGCGTGAGGGTATAAGTTCTGCACCCGACAACCCTCGGCCACCCCGGCCACCAGATCATTTATGTCATTGCGATCGGCCTACAGTCTCGCTGGTTCCTGTGAACGACCTTCTAGAGCAGTCGGGAACGGATACACAGACATTCATCAGCGCCCTCTATGAGAATTACATACCATCGTGCGATGGCCCTGATTTTGTCGACTGCATAAATGGATGCATAGAGGCATTGTCAGATAGTGATTTTTTAAGTGCTAACTATAAGACAAGTCAAGGTAGTTCTTCACGTGGCACATACAAGGCCGCTCTTGGTCTTGACATGATGCGACAGGATGAGCTCAGTTATCAAGTTGCCGCACGTGGTTTACTATTTTCGCTTCCGTCCCCAGTGAAAAGACGAATAGCGTCAACAAACCAGAAAGGGATTGCACAAGACGGGCATAGAATTTTCTTTCCCACTGAGCTGCGGCGATTGAAAGAGAAGGATCAAGTTGAAGAACTTACGAATTTGTGGAAAGCAACATTATTACACTCACTCAGCGGACTCGGCAGACAAAGCACCAAGTCCTTGGCAGACCACTCCAGAAATGGAAAGCAGCTTCAGGCTGGTAGGGAAGCAATAGTCGCTACTATGGCATCCCGCGATGATCTTTTGCTATATCAATTGCCATACATGGCTAGAATTGGGTTCAACGAGGCTGTTTCAAGTGAACTTGAGGAGATCACATCCTTTTCCAGGCGAAGAACACCATGTGACCGCCAAGGCATCGATGATACTTGCGATTATGAGCCCATGACCACTTATCAGGCCTCCTCTGTCAGACAGCCTACAATGCCTGCCAGTGGCCGCACTCACCGCCAACCCAACCTTCTTCCGCCTGCGGTCTCAAATAGGGAGGATAAATTTGTCTTGAGTGACGATGATATTGAGGATGTTTGATAATGTCCGCACTTACTGTAATAGCTTCCCTGAAGTTCACACACTTTCTCTGATATTACCTCCCATGTTGCACTGGGTTGATTTTAAGCATGTTAATTTGGCCTTTCACGGCCGTAGTCCGACCACCGGCACAGAAACAGGCTGGAAGGCTGAAGGGTCTATTCGAATACATTCCTCCAGCTTGCAATGCAGGTTGGTTTAGAAATTCATGCGTTGCCTTGAAAGGCTGATCTTATAATAATACAAGGGAATTCGGGCGATATCTGTCTATGCCCGACTCAGGTTTTCGGATATACTCCGTAGACAGAACAGGAATAGTCTTCCTGAGTTGCCTGAAAATCATTCGCCCGTTATCTAGCGATATCTTATGCCATCAATTTCTGGTTAGCCAGCTTGAATGCAGCTCTTGACTAAGCAATAATGAATTGCTCTTGACTAAGCAATAATGAATTGTCAACAACATTTAGCGACAGAAGTTGATTCAAGCTCCCGTAATTATTGACCAATCTGCTGCTCAATTTCAGTCATTCTGTCTACTCATTTGTACATCCTCTCTCTTTCTTTTACTTTCGAAGAGAGCATAACCTTTCTAGATCAAACACACGCCAGGCCCTAGGTACAATAGAGCAAATGGTCAGTCACAACAGCGATGATGCTAATTCAAATGAGTCTGGTGCGAAAGAAAAGCATGGGAATGTACTAGAATCTGGTGGTCTAGGAAGCATAGTCTCTGCAGCAGCCTATGCAACCTCTCCTAAGTGGATTAGCATGGTATTGATGGTATCATTAATCTTTGGTGGCTGTTGTACAAATGTAGGTACTCAGTGTATGATGGGATCTTACTTTAATTTTGATTGACTTCATTGCCCTAGGTGTTCGCATTAGAAGCCATTATCAAGTGAGTTTGAAAAACCCGAGTGGCTCGATTGTAACATACTGATGTTCAAACCTACCTAGAGATCAACCAAGTTCAGGTAATTGACTGACTATTATTGCCCAACCAAGAGTTACTGTGTCTGACCTCTCTATCCCCCGCCGGAAGGTCCCCTGATCACCTTCGCGCAATTTATTGTGACTGCTGGATTTACGTTGCCGAATTTTGCCTCGCTATCATTTGGGGCTCAGTCGCTATTCCTTAGTCCGCGTGTTATCCCATTAAGGTCATGGTTGGTATACACGGCCTTCTTCGTGACAGTCAATCTTTTGAACAATTGGGCTTTCGCATATAGCATATCGGTTCCCCTACACATAATATTGAGATCAGGAGGCCCTGTTGCTTCCCTTATCGTCGGATACTTGTTCAATGGAAAGAAGTATTCTTGTGGTCAGATTTTGGCAGTAGCGGTGCTCACTCTTGGTGTTGTTACAGCAGCATTGGCGGATGCTCAAGCTAAAGGTGAACCATTAGACATTGGGCGTGGTGAAGCGGGTCTTGATATAACGACTACCGCTACTGGCTTCACAATTCTTGCGTCTGCCATGATCCTTTCAGCCTTTCAGGGAATATATGCAGACAGACTCTATGAGACTTATGGCCGAAGCCACTGGAAGGAAGCGCTATTCTATTCTCATGCACTCTCGCTACCACTTTTCCTCCCAACCTATCCGCAGCTCCTGAATCAATGGCGGATCATGCTTTCTTCGCCTCCCTTGCGATGTCAGCTTCCCGTGACGTCCATCAGCATCGGAAAAGACGCCGAGATTCCTGCCTCAGGGCCTTCCACCACTTCAATCGCCGTATCCGGGCCTCGTCTGATTTTAGAAATACTGGGATCTCACCTATATCCATCTTTCATCGCGCATATTCCCATGCAGGTGGCTTATCTTTTTGTGAATGCGCTGACGCAGTATCTGTGCATTCGTGGAGTCCATCTCCTCTCCGCTCAGACGTCTTCACTAACAGTGACGGTGGTTTTGAACGTTCGAAAACTTGTTTCGCTCCTGTTATCCATCTACCTATTTGGAAATAACCTTTCGCCGGGTGTTGTCATTGGGGCTGTCTGTGTCTTTGCAGGGGGTGGTCTCTATGGTTTGGAGGGTGCTCGGCTAAGAAAACCGAGTAAGAAGAAGGATTGAGAGTGATAGCTTAGAGCGAGGTGCGCTGGTCGAGTAACATGCTAGATCAGAATTCCCGCGAGTCGGAGACTGACTTCGCATTCTGTGTGTATACTATATGTCAAACTTTACGTCTAACCGACCCTTCCACCTAGATAGAGTCGCCCGCTAGGGGGAGCCAGCTCAACATAAGAATCTAAAGACTTAGAGATTTCTTACTAACACAGCTATAACACAGGCTAGCATTAATTCAAAATCCTAGTAAAAAAGTAGAGATTCTATAGTATATGCCTATGCTAATATTATTACTTATTCTAGTAGCATATCTGTACTATCACTATACAAAAAGTCCATCTTTTCTATGTATATTTTTACATATATTGGCCTATGATCTGTTAATATTACCTCTCGGCTATATGAAGTACTCTAAATAATCATCTATATAAAAGTATAGCGAAGTACGGTTTTCTTAATTTCTATTGGAATTAATGTAATAATAAATATCTAATTTTAAGTATATTCTTGTATATTTTTTTAGCTCTATATAGTAATAACTCCAAAGATAAGATATAGAATCTTTTCCTTTCATACTATATTATAGAGATACCAGTATTAAAGGTGTACACTTAAGTTTATAAGTATATAAGCTCATGATGGTTATGTACGTACACTTAAACATGGCATCTTGTATGGGAAAATAGGCTTATGTTGAGCTGGTTTCCTTTGGGCTGGCAGGGTCGCCCTAGCGGGCGACTCTGTAACTAAGGCCGGTTATATGTTGATAACCACGGACAAGTTTACCTTGTGTACAATGACTGGCTTATGTTGAATGAGATTGAAAAGAAGGAGCTTGAAAGAACACATATTTAATGTCGTAGTACAAAGTAGAGTCAATAGTCAAGCATGCACCGAACAAGGGCGCTCACCCATCAACAAAGGCAGAAAAAAAACACTATATGTACAGTTGCATGATACAGCATCCATGACATCCATTGCTGCGTGCTGGAGAACATCTGAAACAGGCTTTCTGGGTTGAAGGCTCTCTAACGGAACCTTTGCACCATGGAGATCATAGCACTTCACCTACAATTCTCGCTGCTTCTTTGTAGGTTTCTAAAAGCCTTTCACACTTCTCTCTCTCCGCCTTGATGCCATCATCCTCATAAAGGAGCTCTGAGAACAGATCCTCTTTATAAAGCTCGCTCACAAGTCTATTTTGCACGACATCTTTACTATGGTTGACAAGAAGGTGCATAATAGCTTTCGGGACTTGATCGGCGATGGTTTCCCGAACAATATTGAAATATGATGAAATCAGTCGACGAATCAGCTCTGTTTCCATGAGCTCGCGGTCAGAGAGAGTCGGCTCAGCATGGTCCGCCTGACAGAAGTGAAGTCAGCTCCTGTTTCAATGAGATAAAAGAATGGATATTGACATACATGCTGAGACATGTCCCCGCCGTATTCAGAAGATCCTGCATAGTCATCGGGTAATGACATCGGCGAGCGTAGATCTGTTCGTCTAATACTCTGGCTGATGCTGGGCTCGCTGAGATGGTTGGGCTGTCTTTGTTGAGTCAAGGGCTGGGGCAGCGGTGTCGAGCTCTGCATCCCGTCTTTGCCAAAGAAATAATTCAAGAACGAGTCGCGTGTAGTATTCGTAGCACCGAACATAGCATTTGGGTTAGTGTTGACACCGTTCAGAGTCGCCGTAATGGCGCTATCTTGACCCTTGTTAATGTGAGGAGACATGCTCCTGGAATTCTTCGAAGTTTGACCGCGACTACTGAGGTTCTGTGTTTTCAACTCAGCGGAGTGGTCCTCGTCATCTTCAGGCGAGATTGGGACGACGCCATTGACACTGCCCAGCTCTTTTTGACGTCTTCTCTCCCGCTTTTTTCTATCGTCTGCTAATATCATCTTTCTCTCCTGCTCCTGTTTATTCTGTATAACAGATGACATTGCTGCTGCTGCTCCGAGAAAGTTTGGGTGATTCGTGTTGATGTACGCCCTTTGAATGGAGATTAGAGATTCAACATAAGCCGAGCATGGTCCCAAGCGCTCGCGGAGGAGATCGGACACTACTTCAATAAGTTTTGCTTGCAGTCGAGGGAAGCGTAGGAGTTCTTGGGAGCCACAGGTATGACAAATTTTGATGAGCTCTTCGTAGACAAGTTCAACACAACGCTGGCTAGGAGCTTCAAGCATTTTAATCTGAGGCTTCACAAGCAGGTCAAAGGCAAGTTCTGGAACAAAAAGACTTGGCCGGGGACCAGTCGAGTTTCTGATCGCCGTTCTGATATCGGACACGGTCAAATTATGCGTGGGATCAATGGTCTCAAGAGAGTTGCCGAACACAGAGTTGAATATATAGTATATCCTGGCACCTCCGCACAGCTCCTTGGTAGAAATCTCAGAGGAGGTACCGTCGATCGAAGCGATAAAGGAAGAGGCAAAACGCGTCATCAGCTGCAGTATCAAAGATCCACGATGTTCTTCCCCACTGAATTGTTTGTTGCCATAGCTGGCAAGTTCTTGCTGCGTTTGGCCCATGAGAGTGTTGAGGCGGGCTTTGATATCTGGCAAGCGATCTCGTATATGAGCCATCAGCGTGGTGTTCAAGGTCTTTGCGAGAAACTGTGTTCCGCATCTATTTGCCATGTTTCGATAAGCAGGGTGATGCCTGAAGAACTCAACTTCAGCCTGCAAGGCCTCGGATAGCGACTTTCCAGACTGTATATCTTGCTGAGATCGATTGACGACGCCAATGAAACCGAGTTTAAGTGGATAAACGCGACCAGAAAGGATATCCATCGCATTGGTTCCATGATCCATTAGATCCAGTTTCGTCAAGACACCAATTGTTCTCCGTCCCATTGGGTCTACTTGTCGTGCAAGTTTCAGCGCTTCGGAGTTCACAAGGTCGACATTTGCCGGAGAGACTGCGAGTATAATGCTATTCGGCTTGGCGATGTATTCAAGAATCAATGTTCGGGTCTGCTTCTCAATGTCGGATGGTTGGTCTCCGATAGGCACCTTAGTCAACCCCGGTAAATCGACCATGGTAAGATTGAGCACATGGGGCGAGAAAATCTTGAGATTGATGGGCTGCCTATTGATGCCTTTGTTATTCCCAGCAATTCGAGCTGTTTCAGCTTCAATCTCCTGCTTCACCAAAGCAAAGTCATCGAACTTGCGCCCCGGCAGATGATGAAACTCGGCCCATTCGTGCTGACCAGCTACACTGGCAGCTGTGTGAGGGACATGAACATCATCATCGCCAGGCCTATCATGGCGTTCACTAGGGATGTTGATGAGCTGTAGAATCAAGGGCCGTCTTGTGACTATACCACTTCCTCTCGGTAGGAAATCCCTCCCGACAATGTTCTCCAGGACGGAAGATTTTCCAGAAGATTGGGAACCTACAACAACCTAGAGAGAAAGGGGAATTTTGAGAAGATGAATCAGCAAAAGAGAAGTAATGGAGTAATGTTGGCACACTGGAGATACTTATCATGCTGCCCATGGGAACTCACAATTTGCGGTAGATCAAGCGAGTCATTTCCAATTGTGTTGAAAACAAGATCTTGTAGCTTATTCACAGTTATAAGCAAGTCTTCACTAAGGGATGCCATGTTGCCCTGAGAATCAAGCCCAGAGAGCACTTAGTGCTTCAGAGGTGGTGTGGGATCTTTAAGAGATGACCACGTAGAAGGATGAGTGGAGGTTAATAAGCAAAGTAGTGGTAAAGAGTAATGAGAGTCTGAAAGTGGTAGATAAACTAATTGAAAATAATCAATTAGAATTCTGCTGCTTTGATAATGTGCTATAAAAAAACACTGTAGCTATAAGCACAGCTACTTTTCTAATAGTATTAATACCAAGGCAGTGATTTGTATAGTCGACCAACAGAAAAAGCTAGAGTACATCACATGACATGGATATCTATACCTAATTCATCGAAAATTCATCGAGACCCCCCTCAAGTATGATTATTTACTTGGATGAATCTAAGGTAGTTATTAGAAAAGTATTATATTAATCTTGTCAACAATCTATTAAATTCTGTCTTAAAAAAATACCCACTGTTTCAAGACTTATCTCATGTAAAATTTTATAGCTCACCTGCATCTATCATTGTTAAGTTTGTTACTCTTTGTATGTATGGTTGCTACTCCGTACATGATCAACTGAATGGGCTGCTCTGTTAAAATGCCAGGGGCCACATTGATTGAACAACGCCATTGTCATCACACAATTTATTTCATGATGTAGTAAGGTAGTTTATTTCACAACTGGAGTGGAGAGAAGGATACAGATTCAATGACTTATGACGAAGTTCAGACATCTGTGAAAGAAATAATGTCCGGAGCAAAGGACCAAAGCACAGGCTTTTACAGAAGTTTGAAAATGCTACCTTGGCTTTGACAAAGGAGTCAAAAGTGTAATCGTGGTTTGTTTTCCTTGTAATGGTTTCCAAACAGATGCGCTTATGCCAGACTTGCCGGACCACTTTATCAATATCTGACCGGACCCCGAAATGTCCCACCGAAGAAAAAGAGCACTCACAATCTACTTCTCGAGTTGTACATAATTGGCTGGGAAGAGCCCCTTCTGACCACTGTACTCGCCGAACCACCAATCATCATCAGGGAATTCCTGGTGTTGAGTTAGTGATACCGATGTTTGACTAGTATATCTGCCTAGAAACAAGCGGGAAGGAAAGAAAAGAGGAAGAAGCAAGATAAATGGGGAAAGGATTGCAAGATGTTTTACTTACGATGTTGACTATTTGAGCACCCTCGGGGAAGCTGAGCTCATTGTCCTCCGCAGCCTCGTAGTCGTACAGTGCCATTGCAACCGACTGTGCGATATCTTGCCTATCTTCAGGGCTATGGGCAGGGACGATTGGAGCAGTTTCCTTGGGTTCTTCAGCACCAGCAACCGGTGCGAGGTGATCTGGCTGGTTTTCTTTAATGAGCTCAACATAGTTGCTGGGGAAGAGACCCCGCTCGCCGTGCGCATTAGAACCGAGCCACCAGTCCTTATCAACCATCTCTATGCCAGACACATACTCTCCCTCCTTCAGGTCTATTTCATTGTCCTCTGCCTTCTCATAGTCATACTGCACAATAGCCTGGAGCGCCTCGTCTTGAGGTCGGTCAACGACTACAGCCTTTGCCGTTTCCCTGCCGATATCAATGGCAGTATCCTCGAGCCCTTCATCATCCGGTACTGCCTGTTGGAGGCTTTGTGTCGGCATGACAGGAGGCGGCGAGTATTGTTCATCGTGAGCGTCTGCGACTCCTCGTCCAACCGGTACAGCGACACGAATTGGAGAAGGTTCACGTACGGGAAGCGGCGTTGGAGGAGTAGGGGAACGAGGCTGCTGAGGAGGGCTAGGAATAGCCTGATGAGCTTCGACGTCCAAGGGTTCTTCCGGTTTTACCTGTGAACTATTTGGTGCAGGTAATCCATTCTCAGAACCAGGCATGCCAACTGGTTTTTCGTCGGGAGAAAGATTCATGCATGCACCACGTAAAGTTTGATACTGGCTTGTAAAGTCTGGCTGGCCAGACGGTGACGTTTCCGGCTCAGTCATGAATTCCAGCCCTTGCTGCGAGACACCGCGGTCCACAGAGTTGCCCGTAAGCGTAGTCTGGACGGGAGCCCACGTCTTGCCATTGTACGGACTTTCCCATTTTCCCTTGCTGTCGCCATGGCCACTGCTTGCTGCTGATGAGCTAGAGGCAGGGCCTTGTCCTCGTTCTCGGGCTTTTCTTTCAGCCCACTGCTGCGCAGGAGTCTTTCCTCCCTCGTCTGCAAACGTTCTGCTTGCAATGCCAACCTGTGTGGCAGGAGGGGCCGGGCTTGAAACGAAGCCACCGGGCAAGGGTGCCTTCGTGCCTGTAAATGTTGAGCTTAGCCCGAATTTGTTGGAAACCTTCGGCTTGGGTAAAGTCGTCAAACGCTCGGGCTGATCGGTTAGTCTTGGAGAATCCAGCAATTTCACCCTTTCATCACGTGGTTCAACGGGGTTGGTTGAGACGGACTGATCAATTGCCGATGATGCAGGTTGCTTCTGCACCTTAGAACGGATAGCAGCAATATCAACCTTACCAACCGGCTCATATGCGCCTCTCACAGGCTCGGGTCGGTCTTCTTTCAATTCGCCCGCCTCCCGTGCTTGTCTCCTGATTGCAGCGATATCCACTTTGCCTATTGGTTGATAGCCACCTTTGACAACATCACTGTTCTCTGTAACGGGAAGCTCATGATAATGTGATGTTCTAGGCTGGTTCTGGGATTTGATTGCCTCTATGTCAACCTTAGTTGGCCTGTACGCGGACTGAACTTTTTCAAGTTCTGTCCTGGTAACAGGGGGTGCATCTGGACCCCAGCCATTATCATCGCCGCTCATTCTTGGAACCACCCTGGTGGAAACATTTGACACGGTCTTTGAGACTACCGCACCAGTTCTAGTGGGGGTAAAGGCTGGTTTGCTTGCAATTGAAGGCGTGGGTACAGCAGTGACTAGCGAAGCTCGTTCTGGTGCGTATTTCGCACCAGAGGCATCTCCGACCTTCTGTACTATTCCCTCGGGTGTCAAATCTCCCTCAGAGCGTGCAGTGATTTGAACATGATAGTTCTGAAGTAGCCTAATATCAGAATAAAAAGCCCATCTAACCAGTATGGAGGGACACCAACGGATAGAAACTTTGAGACAGCAGACAGGTGGCTTGTAAAGTATCCTTTCGTTCGCTCTGGGACGCCTTCTCCGCACCATCCGATGAGGACATTCTTCGGGAGACCAGTGTTTGGATCGTTGACTTTGACAAAGGCGAACTGGATCTTTCCTTCCGAGAACTCGTCAATGAGGTCATCTAGCTCACCAGCTGCAGAACTGGGTATCAGCATTTGAGTTGAGCCTCAAATAAATAGATGACTAACCCCCGGTATTCTGAACCTTCAAGACACTTTCCTTGCTGTCTGAACTCCTCTGGAAGGCATTGACCAAAGGCGTTGAGACAGAAAACACTGCCCATTGTCCATATGTGGCACTGCTGGTAGGTAGCGAACAATCGATTACGGACCGATAACTCTTGGTAATCGATGGCCCGTTGGACGAGAGATTCAGAGATGCCATGTCGCGGAGAACTGCTGAGTACTGTTGAGAGTTTGAGGACTAGATAAGGCATGTAAATAAGGAATGCAATGATATTTGCTGGCTACAGTTATTTTAGTCAACCAATATTGCAAGGTGCGATAATGAATAAGTATGATGCAGGTAAGATCAGGTAAGTCAATCAGTTAGCAAGGATGAGGAGGCCAGGTGGTGTATTCCAACATTACCTAGGTTCATGATCTTACTACCTTGGGTAAGGTAAATCAACAGTAAAGTACGATTATTGGTTATTTACTATCTACCTACTCCGTGGTCAATACTCCATAGGCATAGGAATAAAAATAGGTACCTTAGTCATACCGTCCACACAGACGGGAGACTAAGGTACGTATTTATTACTCTGTACGGTACTGTACCTCTCTAGCTAACCCAGATGGATGCCATAATCTGGCTGCCTTACTACCTAGGTATCCGTACTCTGTAAGTTATACCTATAATGTAAGGTACATAGTACCTGGTAGTACTGTAGTACACTGATTACATCATAATCTTTGATGCAACCAGGAGTCTTGACACTGCTTTCCTCTAGTAGTAGGCTGACCTAAGTCGGTAATAATGGATGTTATTTCCAAATCCCACTCACAAATTTTATCAGGCAGATAGATACCTAATAGATAGGGTAGATACAGAGTATATATAGGTATCTAAATCGGCACCAATATGATAGTGGGTATTTCACTAAGTGCATGGGCCTCAACAACACCCATTATGAGACAATACCGCTCATTCAACCATTGCTTTTTGATTCCAAAAGCCACATGGACTGGCCACTGTGAACACTCCATGCCACAACCTACAGGCACCAGTCTACTTACAGAGAAGCAATGTTTTGGTATATCTGGCTCATCGAACAACAACTTCAAAACAATAAGGAGCACACGAACTTTTCCTTATTACCGCAACAAAGTGAAGGCAATTCTTTGCCGTCTTCGTAATTAGGGCAATCGGCCAGGTACAACTTGCCGAGAATCATGCCTGACGAGGCATATCTGAAAAGCAGCCCGCTAGCCTGATACAGCCTGTCTGTGAGGATGTAGGCATGTATTGCTTGTATTATTGAAGACTGCTGCATCATTTGGATCAACCTTTTTTGACATTGTTCATCTCCTACCTGTACCACCGCTTTGACTGGTACTATTTATCTACTCTGGAGTGTGTATAGTATGAAGATAGATCGCAGAAATCTGATAAGCCATTACCTGAGTCTATCTGGGCAAGGTACCAACAACCTGTAGGTACCTTAGCCTCTTGATAGACCTGATCTAATTTCTTATCTTTAGCGCAAGAAGTTTAATAGTGTATCACACTAGTACCCCAGGAGTATGCGGTGAGACTTTCATGTGACCCTACAGCTCCAAACCAGTTTGTAGTTACACAAGTTTTTCTGAGAAGATTTTTGAAGAATTCGAGACCGTAAGGTACAATCGCTGGCAGATTATCCCTGTTTTCTTTCAAATCTTTCCCCAATATCTGCAAGGTCCAATGGATAATGCGCATGATCAACAAGCTTACACTGAAAGCTCAACTGTCGACATAAAAAATGACCGTGATGAAGAAAACACACAACAGGCAGACGTTGACAGCTCTTTATCTGCAACTGTGACAGATAGTCTTGACCATATGCTCCCAAGGGATAGGGAGATGAAAACACCGACATATGATTATGCTTACGAGAAGTCAATGAGTCACACAGAAGCAAAACTCTTCTATCAGCATCATCAATTAGTGTCGCGAGGCACTGACAGTGAGTCTGAACAGGGTTCTGGCCTTACAGGCAGGCCTTCTGCCTCTGACATATCATCAGCTAGAGAAGAGACGGACGGAAGGCCTCAAGTAGGCGTCCTGGGCTCGAGTAGTTCAACACAGTTCGGCACGCCCACTTCGGGATACGCTGAAAATACCAGCACCACTGCCGGTCAGCACCCACTCCGAGATGATGCAATGCAGCATGAGATCTCAAATGAACAAGGATCACGTTACATGCAGTTCGCCACTGAGGTTCCAGGTGCTATCAAAAGTGCTATGAACATGACGGGCAGCGGCACGGTTGCCTCGGAATTAAACATCATCTACCGCAAGATTCGCGGGCTGCTTGACCGACGCGCCGAATATATCCAACTGTCGTCACAGGGTCCTGAGGATAATCCCAAAGATCGTCCCGATTGGAGGATTTACCCTCCCCCGCCAGAACCGGCCTGGGATGCTGATAGAGATAAGGGGAAACGAGAATCCTCTCCCGGTGCCGGACAAAAGAAAAGGAAGATGGGCCAGGATATCGGTGAGGACTTCGACATGGCTGAATTCATTCCGCTCCCGGGGGAGTCAAGTTGGACTTTCAGGCTGGATGAAAATAGTGTCTACCAAGTGTACGAAAATTTCGGGGCTGCGAATGTGCACAAACCTACCATCAGAATACCTTCATTGCGTGATTTTTATATGGACCTCGATGCAGTCATAGATGTATCCACAGACGGACCTACCAAGAGCTTTGCGTTTAAACGCCTCTCTTATTTGGAGGGCAAATTCCAACTTTACACGCTGCTCAATGAATATCAGGAGATTGCTGACAGCAAAAAAGTACCACACAGAGACTTCTACAACGTCCGGAAAGTTGACACCCATGTCCATCACTCGGCGTGCATGAATCAGAAACATCTCCTCAGGTTCATCAAAAGCAAAATGAAGAAGTCACCTGATGAGGTTGTATTGTTCCGGGATGGTAAACATCTAACGTTGAGAGAGGTTTTTGAAAGCATAAATCTGACAGCTTATGACTTGAGCATTGATACGCTCGACATGCATGTATGTATTATTCCCGCAAGTCTTTCTTCTAAACTCTCCTGCTCATCGATTTGCAGGCGCACACGGATTCCTTCCATCGCTTTGACAAGTTCAATCTCAAATATAACCCTGTCGGGGAGTCTAGGCTGCGTGAGATCTTCTTGAAGACGGACAATTACATTAAAGGCCGCTATCTGGCTGAGATCACAAAAGAGGTCATCTCAGATTTAGAGTCCAGCAAATATCAAATGGTTGAGTGGCGCATCTCAATATACGGAAGGTCGATTCAAGAATGGGACAAGCTCGCAGCTTGGGTGGTTGACAACAAATTATTTTCCCCCAATGTGCGTTGGCTAATACAAGTTCCTCGGCTTTACGACGTCTACAAATCAAGCGGCATGATGGAGAACTTCGAGCAAGTCATCACGAACGTTTTTCAGCCGTTATTTGAGGTGACCAAAAATCCCAGCAGCCATCCCAAACTTCATATCTTCCTCCAGCGTGTGGTCGGATTTGACAGCGTGGATGATGAAAGCAAAGCTGAGCGCCGGCTGTATAGAAAATATCCCATTCCTAGAGAATGGAATACGAAACAAAATCCTCCGTACAGCTATTGGATTTACTTTATGTTCGCTAATATCGCGTCATTGAATTTCTGGAGGAAGCAACGCGGCTTCAACACCTTTGTTTTAAGACCCCATTGCGGTGAGGCTGGCGATCCAGATCATCTTGCAGTTGGTTTTCTCTGTTGCCACAGCATCAGTCACGGAATACTGCTTAGAAAGGTCCCTCTACTGCAGTATCTGTTTTACCTCGACCAGATCGGAATTGCAATGTCTCCGCTCAGTAACAACGCGCTATTCCTGACATATGATAAGAATCCGTTTGCGAATTTTTTCAGGCGCGGCCTAAATGTATCCTTGTCAACGGATGATCCTCTGCAATTTGCATTTACCAAGGAGCCATTGATTGAAGAATATTCGGTTGCTGCGCAGATCTACAAATTCAACGCTGTGGACATGTGTGAGCTCGCAAAACATTCAGTCGAGCAAAGTGGCTTTGAACTATCATTGAAGAAGAGATGGCTCGGTGCGAGTTGTTCTCTCCGCGGGGTCGCAGGAAATAATGTCGCAAAAAGCAATGTGCCAGACATTCGTGAACAATTTAGGCATGAGACCTTACTTGGGGAGCTTGCGTTGTAGGTTATTCTCGTGCTTGCAGTCCACCACACAGGCATACCAAGGCGAAAATAACCCTTGTTGACGTATTTTAGGATTGAAAGATACTCTGAACGTCATATTGACTGTTCAGCTAGGCGATCAAATGTCCTCACCACAAGCAGTCAGCTAGAAGGACCATCACAGATTCCTGTGGATCCAGAGCAAGGGAATCTAAACCATTGTAAGTTCAACTTGCAGACCCGGAAACTCGCTTTGATAATCTCTTTTCCCATGCTGTTTGGGTCTTTATTTTGTCATTGTCAATATTGTTATTGTCGCCATTTTCACCAAGTTCCTACCGTCGTCATTTTTGTCCTTCGGGTGCTTGTCTAGTGTAAAATCTTAGTATCTGTTTGGTCTGATTGCTCATGGTGAATATGCAGCAGAGCCTTCCATGAACCCGGTCTTACCTCAGCTTCGATCGAACAGCAGTGGCACAGAGGCTCTTCGAAAACCCTATACCTCAGATAGCACCAGGCCCGGCGGGTCTGACAACTCTCCTGAAGGCACCGAACCCAGAGGGCAAGCAGCAACTTCTCCAGTGAGTCCACCAGAGCAGGGAATTTTCCCTGGTATTGTTCACGAGAGAATACAGAGAGATAGTACCGACATCAATAATGATTGCTGAAGGTCATGAAAAAATGGGGCAGAGAGTGACGGTTAGCCGGTGGACGAGTCTCAAGATTTGAAAATAAATGGCTTTGACGCTGTCTGATCATGCCTGCAAATGTTATGAATCTGATCTGAGCATGCTTGAAGTTAGGCATCTGCAACTTAAATATTGACTTAATCCTCAATTAACGTCTCAGCCACCTTTTGATCTGGATACTGAGGAATTATTATTTACTCTAGTTTAATCCAAAAAAAAAGGA
>NW_020798303.1:0-40813 GCF_002237265.1 Aspergillus thermomutatus
TGCATGCGGGCCTCTTTGGATTGAGACATTTATATAAAATTGATAGGGATAGCACGCGTTGATACTTGTGTATTCAAATATTTTGAGAGAGCGGCGAAAATTCGCGGTTCGGTGGTTGATTACGTTACAGCAGGGTGGTGTGTCCGTAATAACCTGCTGATTCTTGTCTCCTTTTCCACTTCAATAATCAGCCTCCCGCTCCTGCCCTATCAAATTTGCTGATTCCTCAAATACACATACAAATTTTGGGTAGACGTTGTGACCTGGCGATTTATTATTAAGCTCACAAGCAAGGAGGTTGTTGAACCCACTTACTCTCTGAATCTCATTCCTTCTCAGGCAGTCGAATCCTATGCCTTCACACAGGCGATTCCGATCCGTCAGCCCCAATGCCCCCAAGGAAAGTAATCAAAGAAGAAGAACAGGTCGCAATTATTCAGATACAGTCATGGGCAGGTCCCTTGTATCTTATCCAGTGAGTTATTCTTCAACAAGGGGAGTGTAGCTCAGAGTGCCTATCTGAAAAAGAAGAAGCCAGAATATGAAGAATAAAAAGAGAAGCATTCTGACCCGATTTTGACCATGCTGCTGACTTTTATGATTTCCAGCCTACGCTCAAGACACAAGCACCCTCTACCACCGGAGAGCCAGAGTCACTGAGTGGCGTCTCAGCCCGAATCTTTGATTCACGGAGTCACAGTGGATCAATAGAACAACAGACTGACATCAGGGCTGCACACCACTCCACACCTCAAATTAGCAACAGGGAGCTTGAAAACAAAACGGTCACATCAGGTGGCGGTATAAGCCAAGTAAGTGAGCTGAAAGGGACAAGGTATTCTATAGGCACTGAATACCTAACAAGAAGAATCAAAGCCCGCTCCACCAAGCGAACCCCTGAGGTATGCGCTCCTTGAGTTTCCCTTCTCAATGACTTTGCTCACTTTTGATATGGAAGCGTCAACTTTCCAGGGAATACGTTATTCATCATCTTCAAGGAAGAGTGAGTTGTGCATATATACGCGCTATTCTACTGTGCTGATGAGGGAAAGATTTCTGTCAGATACTGAAGCCGACCCAATTATGGTAAGCAAGGCATTTAAATAAGCTTGGTTTGCGCTAATATTGAACAGGAGCACTTTGAAAAAGAGCCATTTCAATTATGCTCCTTCAGGACACTTAATTTTGAACCCATTCCCAGGCTTCGCGAGACCCCAGATCCTACCCAAGTCGAAGCGATAATGGATCACAACGAATCTGTTATTTGTGGAGCATTACAAGACCTCAACATGGCAATAAAGTAAGTTTATTAATATTGGGAACAGGAATTTGATGTTAACGGAGATGCGAACGCAGAAAAGCTAGCCATGTATTCCTGGTAGGAGTTGGAGAGGGCTCCATGGTTGCCGCCATGCTCCTGAGAGGAGAGTTTGGAAAATGTATGAATACCAACCTACCCAATGAACCCTTGCAATGAATTTCTGCAGTTATATCCTTACTTGCCTAACAAGCCCAGATATTGACCGCTTAAAAATGAGGGGCATTATATTTTTCATTAGCAACAGTCCGGTACCTGCAGTTTATGCCGACGGACAAAACCTGTCAAGATGGTATCAGCAGGTAAGTCAATGATTCATTGCACCGCTCAGAAACATGAGCATGCTAATTGAAATTGAATATTGGCAAGCGCTCTCGAGTCTATGTCCATGCAAGTCGTGGCTTTTGGTCGGAGGAGAGACGAGGTAAACGCTATGGGAAGTGTTTAAAGCACGAAGGCAGCAGTAGCCTTCCTGATATGTTCAAGGAGAAACATAAAGAAATGGTCCATTGGACCGTGCAGCGCCTGGGACTAACGGTAATTCCCGGCTTTATACCCCTTGCCATATATCTTCTGGCAGCTGTCTGTATCAGGTTTCCGGCGGCGGCGCAAAGCCTTCAGCGGTGGCTCAGTTCCTAAATAAACAGACCTCGCAGTCCAACAAAAGCAAATTTTGACCATGGAGTCACTCAGGACTACGTATTGAGGCGGTGCTCCGTGAATATTTTAGTATTTGTTTGGTGCCGGGGTCATTTTGGATGTACAAGCCCAAGAATTGACCCAGAACAAAACAAGGAATTAGAAGGACGAGGCGTCAGATGCTGGAATCGCGGTTGCCATTATGTAACTTAGGTTCCCTCCAAAATTACTGCCCAAACCTTCAGTGCGCATCGCGCGGATCTAGGGTGCCTGCCCCTTATTCCCGCCCTATTGCCCTCATAGGCTGATGCAAAATCGGTCTTGAAGCCAAACACATCTGAACTTGGGACTAGCAAAAAGAGAAATCTACGGGGTCCAAACACGATTTGACATTCGCATGCATGGATCCAAGTAATATTCTCAATGGAATATGTTCCGCTGCTGAAAGCAACTCCAGACATCAGTATTTCCTTTGAGGAGCAAAAACTAGTTAACTAGTTATGTGACCATGGATAAAAGGTGGTAATCAGTGTTGTTTTACACTGCGCCCCCAGCCTCTTCGTGGATCATCTTTTGCTGTATGAACAACGGTGGTTAATAGCTTGATGTGTATGGTTTGGTACAAGCCAGCAGCAGATCCAAAGCAATGTAGGATAAACTGGTAAGAGCTTTCTCCTTTCGTAACAGTTCATTGTTGTTCATTATCTATGGAATAAATGCAGTTACTGGCTTGCGCCCATATTCATCCACGTTATAAGGTGACAATTATTACCTACTCTCCTCACATCAATCCACAGCCACTAACCCTTCCATCTCTTTTGGTGCCATCTGCTCTAGGTTCAGCCCTCTGGAAGCTCCACTTTGCTCCTAGCTGGCTGTTTGCAACTCGAGTCAGGAATTTGACATGGAGTTAGGCCTGTATATCGTGTATGATGGGGTGAACTACAAATGCACTATCTGTGAATGAATTTTTGGTTCTATCTTTGTGCTCACTGCTGGCAGACATTATAACACTGATAGTGTGAAAGGTGTTTCTAGGTCTTTGTCTTGACTCAAGCAAAAAATGCGCATCTTCAAGCATCCAGCAGACATAACGTCTGTCTGACTTGTCCTCAAGCATAAGATTCTAAGACTGGAGAAGAGCTTCAACACCACCTAGTGAAGTCTCATCACTTTTGTCCAGACTGCAACATTAATTATGATTCTGGTGAACAACTGCAAACTCATGATGTTACCCAGCACCACTCTGTGTCAAATGTGGCGACTACTTTGCGAACAAGAACAATTTGCAGATGGTAATACGCCAGCTAGAATGAATAGTTCAATATGTCTAATGCTAACATTGCCGTTTTCAGCATCAACCACGAAACCTGGAATGCCACAGTTATTACTAAAACTTTAGATCATTTTCCGGAATGTTAATCCATCTGGAGTCTGGGAGTTGCGCGTGGGATATTACCAAGGAGGAAATTGACGATATAGCCCACACTTGTTACCAGAGCCGGAAGTACATAAACAAGACGGAGTTCCCAAAGCTTTCTGCAGTTGACCAACATGCTGAGGATGTTCCGCTATGCCCTTCTCCTCTCAATAGAAACGGTTGTCTGGCTAAGCTCGAACGGTTTGTTGCTCGCAGACTACGGTAGCTTCAGATCTTCCTCTGGGTCATTTTCTTATGATGTTAGACAACGTTGGACAGTTCTTTCAGTTCATATCTTCAATACTCCAAACAATATCATCGCGGATTTGATATGCCCCTACTTCATATTCTTCTCATGAGACTATAATATGGATATTCAATATCTCTACCATATGAGTATTTAATATCTAGTGGTTGTTGTAGTGTGGATATATATATACATAATACTAACTCTGGACAACTACTATAGTAAATGATTATTACCCACCACTCATTCAACCTGGAGATATCGAATCGATATTTTAGATATAGATTAGTTTGATGATAATTATCATGTATTTTATAGGAAAATGTGCCTATCAAGCATTGCCGGAGCCAGATAACGCCTGAATAATATAGATAATTATGAGAGCGCCATTCTAGCCCTGGTCCATAGGGACGATGGAGACCATGCAAATGGGACCTGCTCCAGCTTCTGCTGTCCGTGCCCCATGGATAACATCAGGCGCACTATATTATCACTCTAAGTGATTAGGCTACGAAGGAGCTGAGACAATAGAAAGATGATTTGAAGTAGTATAGTCGGGCAGATCTCTCGCATAGGCAAATGGAGGACTCCGGCTTTTTGTAAATTGCGTGCCGGATACTATCACAATCATACGGTCTAGTCCTAGGCAGATATAAAATGACGCCCCCTCAAACGAAGCAGCTCGCGTATCAAATTAGCTTGTATCATACAGCCAGAGTTGGGAGTGTCTAATTAAATATTATACATCAGCGCATCGAAGAATCTAAATCCACTCTGAACCCCTAGTCTGACTCCTCGTCCGACCTGGCATTTTTCTGGTTCCGCAGAGTCCGGTTGCTCTCCATCGCCCGGTTCAAATCATAGCTCTCCGTCAGCAAACTGATCAGCAATCCCACCCCACAGACAGCACAGCACACAGCCCAGACAATCCACAAGCTATCGGTGTATGCAGTTTGGAGCATCAGCTTCTGTGCACCGGCGGGCATCTATTTGATCGCCTGGACCAAGCCCGCCGCATCCTGACTGTATTCACTAGCTATGGGCGTGAGAGAGGGGTACTTTAGCAGATTGTGATACATGCGGTCCTGGAACACGACGCCACCGATAGCTACACCAATAGCTTGTCCCATGGCTCGGAGAAAACTGAACATTCCCGCGGCGATGGGGAGAGTGTTGCTCGTGGCTGAGGCTTGGATTGCGAATCCTAACAAGGGGGAAAGCAGACCCAGGCCGATCCCAGGAACAATATTTAAGAATATACAGGCAGGAATGCTCGTATCGACTTTGATGTAGGAGATGAGGCCGACACTGAGCATTGAGAGGAGCCATCCGAGCCACATAGCCCACCTGTAATGGCCCCATCTTGTCGTGAGGATGCCCACTACCATGGCGCTAGGGGCTACCGTGAAAGACTCCGGAGGTGTCATTAGGGCTGAAGGTGATTCAGGAAGGCCCAGTGAGTAAGGGTCGTTGCCCGGGAGGTTGCTACCAACTTCCCCCTCGATGAGTGGCGCCACAGTGGTCCTTTCATCGAACTCAAAATCACGGAAAAAGATGATCCTTCCTGAATTTATCTCGAACAGTTTGTACTGATTGGGCTCGCACTATCCTAACAGCCGACACTCAGATGTACGTGGTCCGAGTTTTAACCGCTGTTCCTTCGGAATCAGCACCCGCGAGCCAATCCGTCGAAGATGTGATAGGCTTGGCGGTTTCCCATATAGGATCTCGCAGGGAGTTCTCTTCTGTAGGAACGACGCAGGTGCTCGCAACTTGAGAAAACAACGGTATCTAGAACCTCGGTCCAGAAGGTAAGAGGCAGTTTCGCATCGGACAGGAGAGTGTTGAGTCTCTCCCGGATAGTGCGATTCGTACGCTCCGCAAGGCCATTCTGCCCTTTGCAGTATGGAGCGGATGTATGAGAAGTGCACGTGGAAGTAAGCTTTCTACAGCAAAACACAAACAACCGTTTTTGCGAACGCCCTCGCAGGCTCGTTTACTATTATCCTGTCAAAATCCGCAATACTGATGTGAGTTCGGAAAATGCTAGTAATTTCTGTCCCTGTGTCAAATTCATTGAAGGTCCTCTCCTTCTCAAATGAGTGACTATCTAGGCCATCTATATACTTCAGGATGTGGCAAAAATGAGGCATTTCATCCCACGGAATTCGTCATCCATAACGTCAAACAGTAGATCAGTTCATCTGAATAACATCATATAGTGAATATCACTATATCAGAATGTTGATCATCCAAACAATCGATAGACAAATTCAGCTAAGAAGGAAAGTAAACCGAACGAATGAAAACATATTAAACATGCCTTTTCTGGGCAAGTGGTAATTTATATCAACAGATTCTTACTGTTTTACTGATTGATCCCTCCTGTCCTACCTCTCCCTATTACATCTGGAGCTCAATAGGAATCTTGAAGCAACGGCTTATGTCGCCTCTAAATGGCCAGGCAACGCAGGAGGACTTTCCCGTAGTATCTACTCCGGTTGGCCGAAGGGTATCGAGGATCCTTCTGACCACTTTCAAGAAATTTTCTCGTGAATCCTCTCCTAATGTCTGGAGCCATTTTTGTAGTTCTCTTGGTTTCAATAATTGGTCCCTCAGTTTGGAAATAGCGCATTCAAGGCACAAGTCCGTCGAAAACGACTGTATCAGATCTGTCACAAGTGTTCGCAAAAGGACTCTTCTAGCTACTCCAGTACGGTAGCTTACCTGGACGCCCCAATACTCATCCATAAATTGGATGAGTTGTTTGTTGTCCGGATTTGTAAGAGCCATCTCTTTCACTGTGATGCCTCTTTGCTTATTCCAAGTTTGTGCGACTTGTCCAAGCACGTATTGGCCAACTTAGAAAGCGATTTGTTGCTGCGACTTTATCCATGAGGAAGGCATCGTACCAAGGTACTCCAAGATGTGTGATGACTTTTTCCAACACTCTGCTTCAATAAGACTACATTCGTTGTTTGTTGTAACAATGGCGCCAATTAGAAGGCTGTGCAAGATTAATATAGACCAGATTGGTGACATCATCCATCGCACGAGCCCAGTGATATTTCCCACTTCTGTTGGCGAAGATAAATCCGTCCCTGATTTTCATGGCAACTGGAGAGCCTCGCACATTCCTCCGAAACACAGACAAGGTCTCCTACATCAAAGTCAATTTCTCGCCGGTGGCGGTCTGTCTGTCGCTTTTGGTGGCCCTGAGAGGCTTGAATGGAGCCCAGGTGAAGTTCCAGATCTCTTCCATCCGTTTGGCCATCTCCTGGGCCTGATGTCCTTCTAATTTCAGCTCTCCTGGAGTTGTAGCAGAATGCCAGTCAGACGACGTCTTCGGCTCATAGCTCCGCTCAACAAAGAACAGTGAACCCCTGTAGATGCATGAGGCAAGGCAGCGGCGGCGAAGTTGAGAATTAGCAAAAAGTTCCGGCCAATTATCTTGGAAGTAATCCACAAATGGTCTCAGTCGCTGAGCTACATAGTGATTGACAGCCTCAGTAGCTCCATTAGTGGGCGGGTAGTGACCGCATGAGAGTTTTGACTTGATCTGCAGGATTCAACACAGCTCAGTCCAAAACTCTGAGATAAACTGGCCTCCACGGTCTGAAACGATGCTGTCGGGAAGGCCCACCCATGGATAGATATATTTCATAAAGAGACCTGCCATTTCTTTCGCAGATGTGGTTTTGAAACAGGGGATACAGAATCCACGCTTTCCGAAACGGTCCACGACGACAAAGGCAGCGTCGCGTCCATCCTTTGCCTTGGGGAATGACCGGAAGTCCATCCCTAGATGTTGCCACGGCCGTTCGGGGATGGGGAGTGGATTTAGGAGTCCAGGGGGCGGGTCCCGCCAGGTTTTTGTACACTTGCATATCAGACAGTTGTCAATGTACTGGTCAACATCCCGACGCCACGTTGCCCAGTAGTAACGTTTCTTCACGAGGCGACATGTCTTCTCCTTTCCGGGATGTGCCGTTGACGGCTGGCGGTGGATATCATCTAATAGACGAGCTCGGAGGTCACCTTCATCTGGCACTACCAGTCGCTGTTAGTAGAGAAGGCGGCCTTGATTGGCACACAGGAGGCGATCTATCAGATCCACGTGGGGATCCAATAGGGCTAGCTGTGGTTCAACAGTCAAGGGCTCTGCTGACCCTGACTCCGGCTCTGGGTGTGGGTAGGCTCCTTCTTCCAGACATTCATGTTTCAGCAGAACTTGCATTCGGTGGTCTTTATCAGGCTGTCCATCCTTTCGCGTAAGGGCTTCTGCCAGTGTGTTTTGTTTTCCAGGTCGGTAACAAATCAGGAAATAGAATTGGGACAGGAATTCTGCCCACCGGGCCTGACGGGCGTTAACTGATCGACGTTCTTCTTCAGAGTTATGCTTCTCATGAATGATTTTATCAATCTCATGTAAGGAAGTAGTGAAGATCTCACTCTTCTTTGCCCGGACGTGCCGCATGAAGCCCACTCCGCCAATCATCGCAATATCAATCGGTGGTAGATCCTTTCAGGGAGATGGCTTAACGGGCTTGGGAGCAGGGCTATCCTTCAGGGGATCAGGATCCTTAAGGGCTCGTTGCATCTTAGCAAGGGCTTGACGGTGGTGTTTCTCATATGTCTGGGGAGGTTGGTATCTTGCTCTCTTATCTGGAAAACTGCTAGGGAAGTCGTCCCTTTCCATAAGATGGTCTCTTCGGTCAGCGTCTTTCTGGTGGGCCGCATTAATGGCAGGCCGTTTAAGGGTTGTACGGGGCATCTCCACCGAAACCCGACGGGCTGGGCAGGTCAAAGGGCAAAACCCGGCCCAACCTGCGAAAATGCCAAGTCTAACTTAGTGATTGACGGTTTAGTCCAGGCAAATGACGTCACAAGTCTACGCAGTACCTGGTGGAAGCAATATCCCACAGTTAAGGGTTATCTTCAAAGACACCTCGGAATGAGTGAATACATCCTTATGTTACCATACTCTCCCCAATTCCCCACCATCAAATCAAGATCGCACCCTACCATGGCTGATACCTAGGCCTGGTCAACTCCCATGAGACTCGGGAGTCCCACCATGGGACTCCCATGGGAGTGGGGCGGGTGGGAGATGGGAGTTGTCCTGACTCCCATGCCAAGTTTGGGAGTCCCATTGGTGGGAGTGAAGAAATATATAATTCCCATGGGAGTGCGGTGGACGGGAGTTGGGAGTGACCCTGACTCCCATGGGCGGGATTTGGCAAGGTCTACTGATACCGTGACAAATTTGTAATTAGTCGCGACTAACTCAGCAGGTGTCACGGAACTGATTTACAGAGCAAGCAGGCAGTGATAAGTAGATATCTGACACTCAGGAACTCTAGTTACAGGTCAGGGTATTTACAGGTGCATAGACAAGACGTAGCTCGAAGAGCTACAAAGAGGAGGCGGATTAAGATGCGGGAGATTCTCAGTGTGGGTCATGTGATGATAAGGCTTCGACGGTGCCTCAGGCAACATCGTAAGTTGGCACCGTGACAGCAGGGAAGTGTCGGGCAGGTAGCTACCTGGAAGGCTATTCAAATAGAGAGGAATTCGGTCAGAACTTCTCGGTAAGGACTTTGAGATCACTGTAGGAGGAGCTGCAGGGGCAGCAAGGCAAGTTAATCAGCATAAAAGCTTACCCAATAGGATTCAAGCTGACGCGTACCATCACTGACTCCAAAAGTACTCTAACTTAAATAGGTAAGGCAGTTCCTGATGCAATGTTTAACAGATTGATCCTGTGTTACCTCAACAGGGATAAATACCTAGCTGTGCCCAAGCATTACCAGTTCCAGATTTAAACCCACTTCTCATTAGTCTAATGCAGGATATCTTGATCATAGCCAATGGACCCACTCGAGACTTCTCTCAAGTGTATGCTTTGTTCTGGCGGAATCGGCGAGGGGGAATGGACAAAGGAATTCAATGCCAGTACAGTATTTCTTAACTCCTGTTGAGTTTCATCGAGTAATAATCACAGCTTTTAGTCTTCTTAAAAAAGGATGAAGAGGACAATAGGGAAACTAACAGCAGCATACACATGGGTGTTCTCCATTGTGAGAAATCACTGAGATTCCGCCTATTGCAGGCTGTTCCACTGAGATACGTGACTCGTGGCCAACCAATAACAGCACAGATTATTGTTCACAACTCTACTTCAGCCTTTACACCTGCAGAGGCTTTTCTCCTTCATTCATCCTGCCTCCAATTACTGCAGGGCTATGTTAAGGAAGAATTACACAGGGAACAGATACATTCTGAACAGTTGTTTATGCTCTGCCAGTCCCTTCAGCCTGACAACCAAAGGGATTTTGGATGTCAGGAGCAGTTTGAGTTGTCACGTGAGCTTACTATGTGCTGCTATCAATGAAGCTCAGCTAAACTTTTCAATAGACTGCCCTGACCCAATTGATCCAGTAATACAATTCAGCTCAGTAGATCGGTTCAGAAATTGGAAGCTGAAACTGGACACCGTCAACAGCGAACCTCCTTTGTTGCGATTACCTCCTGAAATCATCATGATGATTCTCAAGCCTCTACCTCCATCAATTCTTCTCAGTTTCTTCTGCGCAAGTAAGCAAACCTTGCGCTATGCGAAACTCTTTTGCAGTCACCATCCATTGCATTTCTATCATTGTGTTGACAGTGTGAGCACTAAGCATGACAAACACATGTTGATGCTTGCTCTTTCTTATGAGCTTTCCCAAACTCAGTATCTCGGACTGGATCAAAGATGGGAACTAGTCTCAAAAGTGGCAAATCTGGCGAAACATGTATTCGATATTCATGGCAACCGTGTGACTGCACCGACCTTGGATGTGAGGGCCCCACTTCAGTATGTTGATCACGCATTTGGATTACAGGAGTTTGTCACAGAGATTCCTGATGACATCAAAACAATCAAAGTTTACATGGTACTCCTTCAAGGAAATTGCTATGTTTGTGGCATTGGATTTGAGGCCAGAGCAGCGCACCTACTCGTTGGTATTGAGCCCCATGTCTCTAACGAGATTGACGTCTTAAACACTGAGATTAACGCAATTCGATTTATTGTGGATTCTTTGGGAGTGAGATCTCTAAAATTTGGTGATTCGGAATGGTCTTCTGGAGATCCAGAATATATCAGATGCTGGGAAGGGTTTAGCAAAAGGCGAGAAGCTACAAAGATTCGGATTGTTCGAGATGTAAGTGCTTTAGGCTGAGTTTATACAAGTTGCTAATATTAGTCTTAGAGGTTGAAGTTTCGACAGATCAACTGGTGTCATGCTTATTCCCCTTCATTTGAAGAAAATATCCTGATGAGATACAAGCATGCATCTTATCATGGATATATTTCTTAAATGGACTTCGTGCGACCAAACCCGGAAAGAGAAATAGAATTAGTGATGAGCTTTGGAAATTTTACAGCTGAAGCTATCTGGCTAGACAAAGATCTTTGTGGCCTTACAATGTACTATGACCATGCTACACATGGCATTTTTGGCATATGTGTACACAGATTGTCAAGGGCATACCATGTTGGCAGAGCACATGCCCTGGCCAGATTCTTCCCATTGCATGGACCTGGTGAGGTGTTAACTGAGATTTATGTTCATACATATTCACAGTTTTCCCCTCCAGCAATAACGGTAAGCCTATATATTTGCATGGTACACTTTCTGTCAGCTCATGTCTTCATAGATCAGAACCAATTGGAACCGACAGTGTTTTTTCGGTTCTGCCCAGGTTCCTGGAAATCAACACATGACCAGAACTCTCCGAGGACATCACATCAAAGGTTTCTATTTTCGAATGGGACCAATATGTATTGAGTCATTTGGAGTAATTTATGCTCCTGGTTCACGTGGCACTGTTTGTCCCAGCATTCCCCCTATGCTGACAATGCCGAAAATAGATTCATCTTATGAATACGAGGCTGGTCTTTATTTCGAGTCTTGTGCTAGACTTTCTGAAGTCCGGAAAATCTTGTTCTACCATGAGAGAGACCATTGCACAGGTCTCAGATTTTTCTACAGTTTTAGCAGTTCAGAAGTTGTTGGACGAATCCAAGGAAACCACTCCCATGAGATTACTTTGTCAAATGATGAGTCAATTTGTCGAATGTGGGTTGTATATGATGATGGAAAATTAAAAAAGATCGAATTTGAAACAGAAGATGCAGAACACCCAAAAGAAGGAGGCGAGCTATATCGCAATACTGAATCTACAGTATGTATACAACCAACTTGTATCTGACAGATTCTGACGTGTTTTCAGGTCATTGCATGGTGGTACTCAAAAACCAGAGATATCATCCGTATTTTTCAGATACATCCAGACACGAAGCTCCCATATACGAGATATTTAGCAGTTGACGCTGAGATCCTGAGCTCTCCAATTTTGTGCTAGATTGGATCTGATGAAGAATCACATATAAGTAATGGAGGGCTTCCTCTTTGTCTTTAAGAAGTCCGTCACTTCTTGGCTTAGATATCTAATTTTCCTCTTACCCAATTTCGATCTCTTACAAGATAAAAACGTAAATGAGCTGAATTCTAAGGTTGTCTCCTCAATATTTATATGCCAACTTGTCCCTCTATTGTGAAGGCCTGGCAATGAGATAGATTACTACTGACTGGCGCCTACTTTGTGCAAGCCCAAAAGCCGGAGAAAGAAAGAAAGTCTTGGAAGAGAAGGCTTGTAGAGAGAAGAGGAACTAGATACATTACCGTGCGACCCGGCTGAGCCTAAAGAGGGGAGGCGAGATGCACCATAGTAGAACTCTTCGACTGACAGCCGAAAAAAAAGGAAAGGAAAGGGGAAAAAAAGAAGAGAGAAAGAGAAAGCAGGGGACATCGTGAGAGTTGAGCAAAATAGCTTCTTCCCACAGCACAAACTGATGAAGTAAAGCAATCCGAGCAGTAGAGTAGAGAGGGCAACCCAAACAACCAACTTTTGCAATCCCATGTCAAGGTCCAGCGCCGTAACAGCTATGTCGAATAGCTCGAAAAAACTCCCTTGTTATGTAAATAGACGTTTGATCACTTATGTGATGGCCTCATTCTATGCAATAGAGATAATATTGACTAACTAGGCAGGTTTGTACGAAAACATTTGAAGATGGGAGAGGAAAAGAAGACTAGGATGGTGAGGGAGAGGTGCTAGGGAATATACAGTGCAAACACCAAGGAAGACAGGAAGCTAGACCAATTCAGGACTGCGCCGTGACAACTTACACTCCAAGTTGACTGCCGATGTTGAATAGGTCATCATTCCCTCGTTGCATGTCCAGCCATCACGTAGAAGACTTAGAAGCATATAGATTCCGACTAGCGTTGAAGAAGATTATCCCACTGTCTGCGCATTCCTCGGCAGGGCTAGAATAGACTCTTCCATCCAATATATACTTAATAGTTCGTGGGTCGGTGGGTGTCGTAAATGTGACCTTCCCCGAAGTCGCAGGCGCCGCAATCTGTAGCCTTCCTGGAGTGCCTCCGGCAGAAAATGGGGCTCCTCTAGCAAGCTGAGTGGTTGGGGGTGCTCCTGCCGCAGGGAATGGAGCCCCTGCCGCGGGGAATGGTGTTCCTCCACTAGGGAATGAAGTTCCGCCAGGACGGGATAGAGCTGCGTTGTTGCGCAGTGCCTTGGCCTCCAATAGTGCAGCATGGATTTCCGCGCCAGTAGTCTTTGGGTCCCTATAAAACTCTTCGCTGCTTTTCCCCTTACCGCCAAAAAGGGGGAAATTCTGAACATCGTTTCTGAGGTTGACGAATCTGAAAATCCGAATCTTGGTCCCAAATGAGCTCCGCCGTATATTTCATTGCGCTTGGCTAAGCCCCCTCCTTCAGTCCAAAAGTAATCCTGCACATATGCAAAAAGCTGAGACTCCATCTCTGCAAGGGTAGTGTATTTATGACGCTTGCACTCTACCACAAGCATAAATACCTTCTGAAATGAAGGATCGTAGTATGCAACAGTAAGGTCCACAGCTTGAGTGCTGTTGCTCATCATGGGTTGCTGGCTGTAAACCAACATATTGTCGTCTCTCATGTATTCATTAAGGACGTCTTCCCAGAAAGGCACAGTTGATGATTCCTTAAGTTTCGGATCACTCGCCGCTATGTATGCACCTTGTAAGGCGGTTGTGGTTATGAGATTGGACTTGAGGGAATTGGACATCTTGCGAACTGCTTTACCATCTCAGTCTCGGAATGAAATTATCTGATGTAATACAACATAAATTATTGCTCACCAAAGTCAATCCAAAGTGAGGAAGGGGTAATCCTTAACAGGATCAAACGACAAGTAGACTATGTCCAAATGATGTACAGATATTCTTCGACTTGCTGGGGTTTTCTCACATTCCACTCAACATAAGTTAGGGATTTGAATAAGAATGAAGAACAGCGCGAATTGCTCTGAGGCCCTGAGAGAGAATTGCTCATTTATAAATTAATTAATAAGTGCGTAATTAACTGGATATCCAGACAGCATGAGGCTTCAGAATTTATACGAAGAGAGTTTTACTTGACCATGTGAGAGTAACTTCTACCACCATTGCCTCATAACAAACTATGTTAGAAATGCGCGAATGAGCTCCTGTGCTGCCAGCCCCAGCCAGCATAGCTAAAGATAAGCGCTTAAATACATATAATAGAACCGCAAATCAAATGTGCTTGCCTATCCGCGGGCCACATGGACGCTACACCGGGCAACGTCGTTCGAATATCATGTTAGTCTGGCAAACTTAGAGGCTTTTATGCTTTCATATAGCTCCAAAGTACAGTACTTTCGGAAATATATCTTTTTCCTGAGTTACTCTGTAGGAAGTCAGGTAAACAGTTTCACTATTTACAATTCAAACTTAACAATTCAAACTCCAGCTATGTGAATGCCACAGTTGTGGAGCGCGCCTATCTAAGTTCGATGCATCTATCCTATTCCTCTAGGCTTGGAGGAGACAAATTGAAACAGCAAGCTTCCTAAGGCCTACTATGGCGACTTGGAGAGCACTTTGCAGGCCCTGCGCGCTAGTACATACTGCATGTGTAGTCTAAATGTCTAATGTTCGTAGTCTTTTTGAAAAGTCATGGATTTCTGCTATTAATAAAAAGTCATAATTCTCCAAGGTTCTCCGCTTCTCCTATTTAAATGTACCATGACTTATTTTGAAAAACCCATTGGATTTGTGCGATTAATCAAAAATTATACTTCTTCAGATATTCTCGGATATCCATAAAGCAAAGTCATTATTATAAGACCCAAAAGCAACGAAAAGAAAATGAGGACCAAATTGAAGCCTTGTGTGACAACCTCAAGGAAAAGAATGTATCTTGTTCGTAGGTATGATAAGGAATTCTAAGCTAGAGAAGGAAAAGATCCAGGGACGGCGCGGCGCTATCCAAACCTAATATTTGTTGATAGCACTATGCTGGACAGAACGAACGAAGAGAGAGATATGGCATAGATGACTATCTAGGCGAGAGAGAGAGAGCTGAGCTATGGTGAAGCTATCTACACTGTGGGCCATGTGACCTAGGCGCTATGCCTAAACAGGCAGGGGGCTCACCTCCATAAAGGCTCTCGACAATACTATGTATTTACATGTCGGCGTTGTGGGGTAAACAGTGCAAACACGTCACACCTTGAAGGATGGCAAAACTTGATATCTCCCAAATCGCTGTTTCGACTGGAGCATCGTTATGCGCTGGAATATCCTTTTTGCTTTGGATTTTTATAATTTCTGACGGACATCCATCCCGACTGGTCTTACTCGTCCAAAACGCATTATTTTTTTGCAGGCTGTGCTGGGGATTTTGATCCTGACTGGCTTACTTGCTTCATTGGCCCTGGCTGTTTATCAACCAGTTCCCCAAAGCGGTGAGTATCCCATGGAGGACTCCTCCCCTTGCCTAGCTAGCTAACTGAGTTCGAAGGCCTATTTCGACAATAAAAGTGGGATTTTTACTAACTACTTCTGCCAACAATTGACGGGGTAAGTATACTCAATTTGATGTCGATGCATCTGACACCGCCGGGTTTCTCGGCCTTGTCAATCGGCGTTTCTGGTCAATCAATATTCTCATCATCTTTCCTATATCGAAATCATTACTACTGTTAACGTGGATTTTGTTCTCTCAGCCGCGTTAAATTCATCCCTAAAAAAATAGGTTCTTTTTTAACCATATACTGGGCGGAATTCGTCATGTTCTGTACAAACTGATTCTTTCACTCACAACGACTGAGATACTCTTCCTTGCAGTCCAATATTTTTGGCTTTGGATTATTTGCAAGCAGTCAAACACATTGTACCCAACGGCTTTTCGATCTTTAGGCTTCTTTCAGCATCAAACCTCCAAACATCGACAGGCTCTTAGGGTAGTAGCCTTGACTGTGACAGCTCTGTGGCTTGTTTCAGGAGCCATCACAATCAGTGCCTTTTTTGCACAATTTTGGGAAACGCAGCTAGCAACAGTGAGGATGGTCCTATCTACCCTTGGAAGTATTACTAACATGAAAAAGACCAAAGTTGCCGTATTAAGCTGATGAAATTAGTAGTTCCATATTTTCTCTCTAGAGAAATCCGTCTTCTGTCTTCAAATCCGAGGTGTGTGCCTTAAGTCAATTCTACAACTTCCGTTCACTGACGTGCTCTTTCTACCCGATTTAGGCCGCAACAAATCCTATCATGTGTTAGTTGCCCCTCTGTACGGTGGACTGAATGTACAAACCGGCCAAAACAAAATTTTTTACCATGATTACCTCCCGCCACACCATGCTAGAACAACCACACGCACTACCTTACTAGATGACATGCCTAGGGCCAATCGAGCATGCTTATAGAAAATTAATATTCTTATATGATATATATGGTAATTATTATTATTCTAATCTATGCCTAAAATATTGATTCAATATCTGGGGGGTTAAATAAGTAGTAATTAATAATCATTTAAAATCATGGGGGTTAAAGGGTGGTTATATATATATATATACATACTATAGTATCGATATCAAATTCGCATATACTAAGGATATCAAATGCCATATAGTAGGGATATCGAATACTATATAGTAGGGATATCGAATGCAATATACTAAGGATATCGAATGCCATATACTAAGGATATCGAATACTATAGTATCGATATCGATACTATATGAGAATTCGATATCCCTACTATGGTATTCGATATCCCTACTATATGAGAATTCGATATCTATACTAAGTATTCGATATAGTAGGAACTCAATGGTTTAATTTTATTTTATGATAGCATCTTTGTGGAAATAGTGGCTATAGGTAATACAAGCGGGTAACAAAAAAAAATTTTGTTTTGGCTGGTTTGTACATTCAGTCCGCCGTACCTCTGTCAACTCTAAAATATTTGGTTTTCTGCAATGGCACAATCAGTGTATTTCTACACACTCTGCCTGTTCCTGATCGACAATTTCGCAAAATAAGACACGCTTCCCAGAACCCGTTCTACGTCCTCGATACTCTGTTGCCTTGGTTTATATTGGATCGTGAAACAAAAATATCAGAAATGACTGAGGAAGTTGGGATTGTAGTGACAGAGGGCTACAAATACGAAATAAAGGGTGGTGCTCTTTTCTGAGAGGCAGAATACCCAAGAAAAATCACAGGAAAAGGGGAATCGATAATTATATATGACCCCAAAGCGGATCCTGGATCACCTGCAGTTTGGGAGAATGGAGAAGACCCTACAAAAGAAGAAACTACTACTGTGCCTTCTGGATGCTGAGTTCGTGTGATTGCAGCTCCTGTGATCGGAGCAATAGTGACTTTCACACGCGAATAATTTCAACTTCTGCTTGATATATCAAGTCTAATCCAGCATCACGGCCGACCATCAAAGTGACCAAAATATCCTGGTTTCGATCCTTCGGAACGAAAAAATGAAGACAATCTGTTCTATCCGAATCGCTACCCCCGGACCTTTCCTTGTTTTCAGCGAAGATTCTTCTTTCCCACTTCCATTGCTCGCTACTCTCTATGGCCATTGAGAGTCGGTTGATAAAATGCGGCAGCTTGCTGGTCGGCATGGACGACATTTTATAGTCGATTTCTGTTATCAGTTCAGCATCACTTTCCTGTGCTGTGCATTACACGGCGTTGTTATGACTTACGTTTGCTTCTTCGTTCCATCAACTCTATTTGATGTTTATCATCATCCTTCTCTGCTTCATGAGATTCGCTTTGGGTCAATAAATCTTGTGCCGTACGCTTCCGTTTGTATCGCATCACAGTGTCTTGTCGATCCACAGGTGTTGGTTGATTTATATTTTCAACAAATACTTGGAAAGGCTCGCAATTCTTCAAAGGCTCCTCATTCTTCAAGCAATGTAAGCTTTCAGCAATCTTGGATGGTATTTGACTGAATTTTTCCGTACTCAGATCCTCAATAAGAAAATCGAAGGTACTATCCGCCATGACTGTTGGGTGGATCCATGCCGATGGCTGAAGTGTCATTGCCCACATCAGAATTAGGTGGGGAGACTGGACGCGAAGCTTTTCACATCTGGTTCGAGTTTTGGTTTTCCTGTCTTTAACTTTGGTAGTATCCAAAGCAGACTCATCTGGTCCTCGATATATAAACACTAGATTCTTTCTGAGCATTGTTGTAATGTAAACGATGGATTCAATTGATCGACGGTTTTAGACAATCGAATTCGGTCTGCAAGTACTAATTCTTTATCTTTCGGAGCTGCCTTGCGCAACAGAAGTTCCACATGGGCCTCGATACCTGCTGAAGCTGCTTTAAGTCGCATGCTCAAAGTTCGAATCGCATTCAACTGGTCTCTGCTTGGACGAATACTAGAGCTCAATTTGGGACCCAAAGATTCCATGTGGTTGAGCAAATTCGAAAATTGCGTCAGAATTGCACCTGCAGACATGTTGGTCAAATTTGATAAAACTCTAAGAAATTTCTGACCTTTAGGGAACACGAAGGAGGCTGAGGGTGGTTTAAATGAACTATTGTCCTAGAACTTTGTCATGTGAATGCCCCCCACTGTGATGCATGACTTGGCTAAAATAGCGCCAGCTTGCAAGAACAGGAAATTTAGTTGATCAACAGTTATCGAGACTTTTAAAATTATTGCTAGTCCAGAACAGAATAGCTAATATCCGAATTCAGCTAATGGTTTTGGTGGTGGATGACGGCAATATCTTTGTGGACGACCAGACTTAGGAATGAGTAGCCATCGACAAACGTAACTCAACCGAGACATGCTATTGGGAAAATATGAGGGCAATAACTTGTTAATTGTATATGGAATGGATCCGTTGGAACGCAGGGTAGCTAATTGGAAGAGCCCACAAATCCAACATGTTCGGGGCCTCCATCTTGCACCTCACGGAACTGTGTCACCCAGCTCAACGCGATCAAGACCAATATTATGCATCCCGCGGCACATCTAGACGGAATGCAAGATGGAAAGTGACTGTCTCATCCTGAAAGAAGTGACAGATCCTACGCAGTGGATCACTGGACGACAGACATATAAGGAAACATGTTTCCTTCTGGCCTCCCTCCTCGAACATCATTGACTAAGACCTTTAATTCATCATAGCAACCCACCCCATACTATCCCAATCTCGTCATAAATCAATTGCACAGCATGGCAACTTTCCAAAAGGCAATCACTGCACCTCCATCTTCATCTCTTCAAGTCATGACGCCTCCTGAAAGCCTACTTCGGGACATGTCCTTGCGAAACGCAGACAAGGGTGTCCTCAAACAATCCATTGTCGATTCTATCCGACAGGTGTTGCCCGAGATGCCTGTTGAGGATACCTCTTCGCCTGGAAACTCCCGGATACCCAATGCGAGCCGACTGACGCAACCTATGGAGGTCTTTCAGGCCATGTTATCTTTCGATGCTACTACTGGAGCCTCGAAGCTGGCGTCTGTTGGCGCCAAGAAGAATAATCTTTGTCAACCGCCTCTTGGCGGTCAGGCAGGGACACCTCCTAACAGCCCACAAATCGCCCCTTCGGAGCCTGCCACAATGGACCAACCGACAAAGTCCGCTAGCCTCCTTATTCCTTCTCCCGATGATCCAAGTGCATATTCAACCTTTGCGGAGAAGCCGCGAGGCAGAATAAGTGACTGCAAGGTCTCTGAACATCTGAAATTGCCGGCCACTGGCGACGAAGTTGATGCTGCGACTCTGTAAAATCCTGGGCCAGCAAATGGTTGCCAGTCAACATCGAACACCGTTGACGCCGTTGTGGAAGGTGAGCAACTGCCACATAACTCTTCTGTGCCTGCAGATAAGGGCGATCTGCTGGGTGGCGCTCAAGCTTCGGAGCTGGAGGTGAAGAAAATCCATGAAGTGTAAGTTTGTTACCATCTATTTTCTTGGCAAATCGCTCATTTTTGTTTCAGCGATGACATAAAGAAAGGCCAGTACAAGTTGGCCACACTTCCCTTCGGCCCTTCAACACCGCTTTTGATGCAGATGGTCTGGAGAAGCAGTTGGTAAAATCTGCTGATACAGGAAGCCAGGACGACTCTACCAATATTGAATATGCTCCGGGTATGCTGTGGCTTGTGAGATCAAAACCAAAAAAGTCAGAGGGCTGAAAAATAAGATAATCCGCAACCTAACAGCCCATTCGCTCCGTGGGAGCCTGTTACAATGAGCCAGTTGAAAGAGCTTTTTGAAGCTGTTTTATGTATGTGACTTGTCGACGTCGTGTTATCGACATCAAGAATATTATTTAAGCTTGAACACAGACCTCAGTCGGCTTTCAATGGCGCAGAGAGCGACCTAGAAAACAACCAGGACAAGGAAAAGGTCTGGCCATATAGAGCAGACTTCAAAATCATTGTGGAGATGTAGTTTCCTGTTCCAAGAATTGCGCTTTAGGAATACTGATTGGTAATTAGGTGGTATAAACAAACATTCAAGTACAAAATTGTCGAGTCGACAGAGACCAAAAAAACAATTGGACGACCTGGACGAATATGTCTTGTGGTCCATAACTGTGTTGGTAGGAATGCACCAGATCAAAGTCCTGAACGAGCTGAGTAACAGCACACATAGTGACATAGATAAGAGATTTGGTGAGACAGTAACTTTCGTAGACATCAAGTCAGAAGCGCTCCGGGATACCTTGCGGGTAGTCCTGCAAAGCGTCAGGACAGCGAGTCTGATCAAGGACAAGCCATTGATAAGTGTTATCGATTCTTCAAATAAAACTGGCACAGACACTGGAAAGTTCAGATTGATTGAGCAAAATATCTTGTTCCACTTTCTGCTGGAACTCCATGTCCACATACAGAACATCCAGGGAGCCGAGGACCGGGACCTCAGATAGCTGGAGCATCTTACACTGCTTGCTGATTACATAAAAGATGCGCGCGCTTCCACCCCACAGTGTGTCACCTCTCTATTGCAGCATCGACGGATCATGTACGACCTTTTCTGAGCACTCTTCAAACCCGGAGATCTTAGATATGCATGTCGCTGACATGGTAGTCTAGGAGCATCGCAAAATTTTGCTTTCGTTGTTCATGATCATCACTCTTACTGGTCTTAGCTTTGTTCATGTCGAAGTTATCAGATACTGGACCATAAGTGTTAAGCACCGACATATCCACGCAAATGCTTTCAAACTATTTTGGCGACATCCGTGTCATACGGCTCCTCGGCATCAACGAGCCTTGTGGGTAGCGTCAATAGGGTCAATAGGATTGTTCCTACTTTTGCTAGGCTCTACGATCCTTGTGAGTGCGAGACCGTACCTGTGGACCCAGCTGACTACAGTATGCACCTTCACTGCACCCGCTCCACTCATCACTAACCTTGTTCGTAGTTCCATGTCACTATAATAAGTCTCAGGAAGGTTTGCTGTTTCCGCTTATCTTCTCCGAACCCCTGAGTGCGATACCGTGCCGGTAGAGGTGTGATTCTTCCGTAGGAAGGATGCAGGGATTCCTGTGGATCTCAAAAGGGAGCCCAACGAGCACGGCCGTCCGAGCTTCCTGAACCGTGGCGTTGCAGATGCTTACCACGCTGTCTGAGTCCATCATATCGATGTGCGAGTCCACTAGGAATGTTTCCACATTCATCAGTATGTCATCCAACGGCATGAGTAGCAATATCTACCAACGCATATCCTCATTTACCACCAAGGAGCCCGCTACGCACTCACGTGTGCCACAAGGCGAGGTGCGCAGCGTGTCGTCACCATCGCGCGCGCCATCCGTTGCCACTGATGCGTCTAGGGTCATGAGCCCTGCCGAGATACGCATGGCTAGACAGCGCAAGGTAGCACCGGTGACCGAGGCACCTGTACCTGCGCCGCACACCCCTGGCCAAGCTACGCCTGCTACCGAGAGCGCAGCCGACACAGCTTCGCAGGTAACCCCTACTACACCACTGAAGGCCTCGTCGGTAAGGGCACAGAGGCTAGCGTCCAGATCCAGAGCCTCGCCGGCGTCGGCTACGCGCGGCAGCGCTGTGAGTGACATACCTAGGTTGACCGACGGCGAGGCTAGCGCCATGACCATAATGGCCGAGTATATGTCCAATACTAGAGATGATGCCGATGCATCGTCCTTCGCAGAGCAACTCATGGCCTGTGTAGAGTTGCGCGAGGCGAGAAGCGGCGCTGGTGCTGATGCACTCAAAGCCGTGTGTGCAGACGCATCTAAGGACGCTAAGTATGACGCCGGTATGTATCTCGGCCTTGGCGGCGGTAATAGCGTGGTAAACTAGCAATACATACCAGTTCTGTGTTAACTATCCCTCTTGGACTTATGTGGCATAGGTGTGCCTACAACACATGTTGCGTTGCTTTAAAATGCATGAGCATACGGGGAAGATCCCTGCAACGCTTCGCAGTTGCTCTAGGGACTAATTGACACACCTGCTCGCAACCCGCTACGCTATGGCTTCTCATAGACCCGTTGTTCCCGTACCCAGTGCCCCGGTGGCATGGGACGATGATACTGTCAAGAGTCTCGACGTCGTCTTCGCGCCCATCGGAGATAACACCAACGAGTTCACTCGCGATGAGATACGCACCAAGGTTCCGCGCAGGTACTTCGACATCAAGCTGAGCTTCCAGTGGGATGGACAGGAGTCTGTGTACCTCAAGGCCGATGACTCTGTTATCCACTACGTCCCGCCAAGACCTCCCAGGGGCAACCGCGGCAAGTCTGCGGTGCCCGTAAACAATTATGGGATTTCTCGCGTAGTCCACAGCATGGCTAGGGTACTCAGTACTGGCAACTCCCTGGCACTGAGGTCGTTGCTGAGACTTGGGTTGCCACCCCCACCTCCTCTTCATCCAATAGCTCCTGTTCTGCAAGACGAGACAGAAAACCTTTACAGCAATGGCCAAGCATCACATGTCCTATTGCCTCCCTGATGGCTACTGCTGTACGCGCGCAATCCCTTACACCTCCCTGAAATCTCATCCTGCCGTCAGCGTATAGCATGCAGCATGAGTTCTTGTTCGCTAGAGTCCTAAAACCTCCACTCTCAGGCTCGCAAAGAACCTTGTAATAAGGAGCTGATGGCTGAGATATGCATGCCGACCAGGGCGGGAACACCGTAGAGAGTATATGCAACGACCCAGGCGACAGCGTGCGGACATACGTCCCGGATGGTATGGTGACACAGAAGCATAGCTTGGCTTGCGTGACATTACAGAAAGTAATGTCGCACTTGGCTCCATCGCCGCGCCTAGCCTTGATTACGTCTACAACATGCGGCGCTAGCCTACCTGACACCTGCACTACAGTTCCTTACTGCGCGTCCGTTCATATAGTCCTCCTTGGTATGCTCGGCAACGCTCGGTGCGTTAACACCTGGGTTCTCAGCGCATACCTGATCCACAGCCGCTCGGATGGAGTCGAGATCCACTCCCCTTACACTCACCATCGCGGAAACTAGCTCAGGTGCTCTCGTAAACGCTACGCACGACACCCCAGACCCAGCCCAGGACCCCAACACCAAATATTCCTTGACATCCGAACTCAGTACCACGTCCTCCCCTACCAGCCCCCGAGCTACCTCTCCAAGCACCGAAAGCACACACTCCGATGGTCTCGCAGTATACGCCCCCGCCGCTGGAATATTGTACTTAAAATGCCTAGGCTTAGGCTGCCTGTTTCCCTTCTTTCCTGATCTGGTGTTGCGGAAGTATACCGAAGCCATGTCATACACGCCGTACGTATAGCGGCAGCGCTGCTGCAGGCGCTACAGGTGCTACAGCAAAAATGTCTGACCAAATGGCTAGATATAGAGATTTCGAGGAGCTTAGCCGTATACTCGAGAACTCCGGTATCACCGCAAGGTAGCTTCACAGCAGACTGGGCCAGCACAGGAGTTCCTTTGACCCACAGAGGGATTGCTGGTTGTTGCCTGAGGCGAGGGTTTCTTGTGAAATAAATGAATGATGTTCTCTCTGGTTCAAATAAGGCTCCTGATTCCCTGGCCCACTGGAGGGCCCTTGGGATTATTCTCTCTTGTAATCGGACTGTGTTTGCCTCGGCAGAGGGGGCCACCACCCAATGGGTGTAGTCGTTCACGAACGCAATAGCCCCCTTCTTATCAGTAATACGAACCTTCACCAATTTGGCATTCATAAAGAGGAATAAGATTGGTGACAGGGGAGAGCCCTGTGGCAGCCCTGCGTGCTTAATTGCCATCTCCTCTGAGCAGTACTTATTGACAACAATCTGTGCATGGCGCTCGGAGCAGAAGCACAATATCCACCGTACCAGTATCTCTGGGACCCTGTTCTCTAACAGTCGGCGAAGGAGGACCTCCTTGGACACTCCATTGTAGGCTCCTTTTACGTCGAAACTCACCAGACTAAGGACTTTTCCTGACCTCCAGGGGTCGTAGATCTTTTCCACTAAAATGTTCAGTGCTTGCTCACAGGATCGCCTGCTGTGCGCTCCAGAGTGATTTACTGGCAGTAGCTGGTGTTGCTCAACTAGATAGGACATCCTCCTGGCTACGACTGCCTCCATTGCTTTCGCAAGCGTTGATAGGAGAGATATCGGTCGGTATGATTTGGGCAGCGTTCGGTCTTTTTTGAACTTGTGGAGCACGACAATCTTTGCTGTCTTCCAGTCTTGAGGGATGCATCCAAGCCTTAGTGATGCTTCGAATATCTGGAAAATCCGTTTCCCCACTGCCGGCCACGCTTCCTGCCATACTCCCATTGGAAACCCGTCTTGTCCTGGGGCCTTCCAGGACTGGGCACACCATACGGCAGTTTCAACCCCCTCGTACGTTAACGGCTCGAACGACAGCGGTAGCAAGGGCTGGCTTGTACAGTACTGGTCTGTTGCTCTTCTTGTATGGGGGGGAGAGGAGGGCGCCAGAGACACTAGGGGTTGGGTGGCTCGCGGTCGCCTGTGGCAAAGCCTTAACAGGCCCGGTCGATTCCAATAACGTAATTCCCAACCGAGCCGTCCACCCTAAGTCCCCCTTAAATCGTTCTCGATGGCCCCCAATCGCTCCCAATCACCCCCAGTTCGGCTGAGGTTCTCTCCTCCAGTCTGGGTCAAATAGTTACAGGGGGAAACAGAACATCGTGGTCATGGCCAATCTGAAGCCTTGCGGTCCCCAATCGCCCCAAATCGTCCCCGTAGGAGAGTTTTACACGAACCGCTAACGGCCTCCCACACCCCGTTTCACCAATTGACTTGTTTTGGACAAGAAGATGTACGTAGGAACCTTTTAGCTAGTTGAGGTTGGAATAACGTTATCTCGGGTTGCATGTTGGATGTTCCTCATCGACGCATTTTTGTGGGGATTTTTTTGGGCCAACTTAGTTGACAGGACGCCTGCAACTGGTCAATGTGTTGTTAGTATGACTCCCTAACGTTCCATGGCATCTGTTCTGACTGGGGGTCTTGGGCGACTCGGACAACCTGCCGATCCTTGTGGACACCAGTCGCTGGCCTCGTCCACCCTACATGCACACGAGATGAGAAACAACGGCACCATGACTGAGATTATTGAGACGGAAGCGTTGTTCATTTTGCCAAAGACTAGACGTGTATCCTGTTATTCATAACCTGGGGCCCTTAGAGCTAGTGCGGGATTCCGTTTCGTAAGATACTGGTTGCGAGAGACTTGCCAAATCTACTACCAGAAACTACAGGCGAGCCTGGAAATGTTGTACAGAGGCAACGGCTCTAAAGCCGTACAGTAGCACTGACACCATGCACACTTTTGGGGTCCTGTGTAGCGTGGCTGGAAATCAATCTACCGCATTCTTTGATTTCTTCAGGAGTCGAGTCGCCGTACCCCAAGAGGAGCCTTTGCTTCTTCCCTGGAATCAAAGATGCTCATATTTAAATATACTAAGTCTCCAAATCGTCTATTAAGTTAAATCTAACCATCGATTAGCTTGTTAATCTCGCGGGTACCGGATGGTGCGGAATATCATCTGCTCAGATATATATCTCCAGGTCTCAGCCATACATACATGTATATATTTCGGCACACATGCTTGCAATTTTCCGAAGAGGACAGCAATAAGTTTGAAAATAGAAGTTTGCCAAAGACGGGTGATGGCTGGCCTGAAAACCACGTGATCAGGAGCGCTAATTTTAGAACAGGTTACAGAGATCCACGGGTGAGGCGCGGATTTTCTGCGGATTTTCGCCGCTACCCAAAGCAGTATTTTCAACGCGTTGATTTTTTATTATTCCGTACCCCTTTGCAGTCTCACATCCACTCCAGAAAGTTACCTCGGATTGATAAAAACTGCTTCATATATAAGGCATGTTTCATATTAATTATTAATCGCGTCATTGTGTGTTCTCGTTTTTCCATAGCCATTCTTCAAGAAGCCACCACATACTAAGTTAATTGCAGCAGGACGAGCGTTGATGACCTCCAGCATAGACGGGCGCCCTGAGTAGTAAGTTACGGCAATGCTAAAAATGGCTTTCTGCTCCATACATACATGTCTAAGCCCTAGTATCTAAGAAGTTCCATGAACTGACAGACCCAGATTCAACTATAGGCTGCTCCGCAAATTCGCAGGCTTTATTGGCAGACTGAGTAGCTAATGGTTGTCTGGCCACACTCCAGATCTGAGCATGCATTTGTTTGACCCCCAAAGGGCGAATATGTTTAATAAGAAATGCTACTGCTATGCACGTAGTGGAGAAAGTAGCCGCAGAATCTATGTCCAGCTACTGCGAGGCTATGAGCAGCCTGCACCCAGGACAAATGGGGGGACGCAAGCAGCGAAGTGCGATTGATGCGGTCGCATGCCTATTCCAGAGTACCCATGAAGCCTGGAAGCAACGCCAGCTCATGGGAGCCCTTTTCATGGATGTGAAGGGAGCCTTCGACCATGTCAATCCAAAGAAGCTCATGATGAGAATGATAGAGTTGGGCCTAGATGGGGATTTAGTTCGATGGACGCAGTCATTCTTGACAGTCAGACAAGTTCAACTGGTCATCGACAACATACAATGCCCAACTCACGGCATTAACTCAGGAGTCCGTCCGGGGTCTCCAGTATCCCCTATTCTATTCCTCATCTACATCAGTGGGGTGTTTAGTGCGATAGAAAGGGCAGTCCCAGGGGTCCAGCCATTATCTTTTGCAGATGATATAGGCCTCCTAGGCCCAGGATATTCAGTACAGGAAACATGCGGCAAGCTACAAGAAGCTGCAGAGGTAGCTACTGAGTGGGGTAAAGAGAATATGGTCCAGTTCGACTCAGAAAAGACAGAAGCAGTTCTATTCACCCGGAAACGTGGCCGGGAACTCCGTGACCAGACCCAGCGAGCCCGTATCAGGGTAGGGAACTACCAAGTTCCGTTTAACCACGAGGCGACTCGATGGTTAGGCATCTGGCTAGACGCTGGCCTTACATTAAAGACACACTACCAGAAACGTCTTCAGAAAGCCCGGAATGCTGAAGCCCGCGTACGATCTCTATGCCAGAATCATGGGCTGGCCCCAGGACTAGTCCGGAGGATCCAGATAGCAGCAGTGCAATCTGTTGCCCTGTATGGTGCAGAGCTCTGGTGGCGTTCAAAGTGACTGCTTAGCAGGGATGCAGCTTATGATTAACCGACAAGCCTGGGCCATCACAGGCATGCTTAAGACTTCCCCAGTTGGCCCACTAGTCAAAGAGGCGGGCCTGACCCCATGTAATAAGAATTCCTTTCCGTCTATGTGATGAGCCGTCGGATATCGAGCCGTCGCATATCGGACCCTCACATATCAGACCCCCACAGATCTTGTCGATCTACAAACGATGACATAGACTGATCGGTCTGCAAGAGCTCATGAGTCATATTGCCACTCCTGTACCTGCCGTGTCTATAGGAGCGCTTTACCCAGGCTTATGAGAAACTCAAGCTTCAGTTTTTCTGTATTTACGGAGTCCTTATTGGAAGTACAATTGAATACTGCTCTTGCTGCTTTACTGATTGATCCCTCCTGTCCCACTCTTACCCTTTTCTATTACACCCCAGCGGAGGTTCTCTTAGACACCCGACAGCTAGGATACACAACTCGGCTGTTGAGTCTACCTGATAACCACCCAGCCAAAAGAGTCCTTTCAGCCAGCTTCCGGGAGGGAGATCGACACGCCCAACCCGGGGAACAGACACCAGGAAATAGGATGTGGGCAGAACATCATAGACGAGGGTAGTGGTCCTTTGGTGTCACGGCACCAGCCCTGGCCTGGTTAGTGGTCATGTGGTCTTGTACTAGTATTAGACTCTGGGAAAGCCCAGCATGCCAAGGGTGTGGTGCACTAAGGGAGACAGTGCACCACCTACTCCTCGAATGCCGAGAGTGGCGGTGCCAACGTGCAAAGCTCTACGGAGCACTGGACCAAGCCGGGGTCGCTAGGCCATCAAGAACCGAGGACTGCGCAGAGGGAAGACTCTTGTGCGAGCCGAAAGCCACCAAGGCTATCCTGCAATTCCTAGCAAATATAAGGATAGCCCTACCACCAGGACACCCGCAGCGAGGGGAGCGAACCTGGCGAAATGATGATTGGGGTCTAGAGGCATTAGAAGAGGCGGAACGAACAGGAGAGGGACAAGGGGGAGGGTAGCCTAGGCTCACAACCTAGGGGACACCCTACGAAGCGATAGAACTCAAGGAGAGCTCATGGAGCTCAAAGGCCCTGCGCACATAGGCGGATTAGGGCGAGGAAAAGGATCAGAATGTTTATAGACGGGGGCTGAGACCCAGGAACTGATAGGAGGCAAAGACAGGAAACGGGCTTCAACCCGTCAGTCTCATACCCCCTCAGGGTCAGTCCTGAAGGGAAGGATTTCCGGCGAAACTCAAAACACCCACACCTGACCGTTTTAGAGCGGGAAAACACTGGAAGTTATATTTAACTCTACTCTGAATCGGTTTCGATTGGTATTTTCTTCTTTAAGCCGCTCGTTGCGCCGCAATGGGTGGTAAGAAGAAGAAAGGGACCACGGCGGCCAAGCAGGCTTGTCATCGATTAATCGATAAGGCGCCGATAAATAATCGTTATCAATGAGCGATAATGATAGTTAAATTATCGATGATTCATCAATAATTTCTTGGCATTACAGTCACGGACTTCGATCACAACAAAATTTAATTAAACTAGTATCTCTGCTCTGTAATCCCACTCTTTTGCCAGTTTTTTAAGCATTCTATCCTCTCAATGTTTTCAGCTGATAGTTGAGCCCTTTCCCATGAGATTATACAACGGGCTCCTGAAAAAACTCCTTCTGGTTCATCGCTCATTGCTGGAATTGATAAGATATCAATCGCTATATATGACAGCCTTGGCCAACATTTTTGCTGTTGATCCTGACACCACCATGTCAGAGCACTGGTGCGAATCTCATATGGAGACTCAGAATTGTGATCTTCGTATTCATCTGGCTTGCTGGCCGAGCAAACTTGCCTAGGTCTTGAGCAATTCAATGGAAATCATCAAGATCTTGAGTATTCCATTCATATGGTTGCATAACCATATAATTGGGAGCCTTTTCCCAATACTCCTCCCAAAGATTTTTAACCTTCTGCAGTGCAGGTCTTTGCCAGCTCTTTCTCCAGTTTACTTGAATATGCTTCATTCGACGAGCAGGGTGAAGAATGAGTGCTGCAGCATAGAGGGGTGATTCATCTGACTTGCTGTAGTATTTATCAAAGATATCCCACCCATTCTGAATCTGAGCACAGAATTCCCTGTCTGATGCAAATTCAACCTGCTATAAATCAGAAGAACTCATCATATACTTCAGAATAGTAATTGCTAACACTTACAAGGGCTTTCTCAAAGTGCTTAATGATGATATCCATCACAAAAAACACATTGTCAATTGTTGCTTGATTTCCTTGAGTTTTCAGAGTTGCTCGATCAAAGAGACTCAGGAATTTGCTGGTTCTATGGAGCCTCTCCCAATCTATTGGGGACAGATACTCTGTCTCAAGCACGGCAAAGTGCTTCTTCATATAAGTATCAATAGCACCATCAAACCGAAGCGCTACATGAGGCATATGATACCAGCTGTTCCACCTTGTTCGATTATCAAGTGGAATCAACCTCCCTGCAAGATCTTTGAACTCTTTTGTTCGGCCAGCTCAACCACGAATGTGCATCACAATATTATGGAGCTTTCTCAGTGGCCCTATTTTATGAAAAGCGGCCTGTCTCTGTCCTTCATCTTCTCTGGCTTCTGTCTCATCCCATGAACTCAGTTGTTCAATTTCCAGCACATTTTGAAACAGAAACACTTGCACGGCCAAGTTAATAACATGGCCAATACAGAAGATGCGGCGATATGTAGGGTCCCATTTGATTCCTTCTTCTTCCTGAAGATAATTTGCCACTATACGACAAAGCTTATCATTTGCAGTGTGATTATCACAAATAATTGACCCAACTTTTTGCTGGATACCGTACTCTTTCAGGACTGGAAGAAGAGTGGCAAACTGCTCATCTCCACTGTGGTTTCCCACAGTCCGAAGAGCAAGGAGGCCCTTGCAGAGCCTTTCTTAACTCTGCTCAACAGAATAAGCACAGATTCCAAGAAAGAGAAGCCGATTGGCCCGAGTATACCTTTGGAGTTAAGCAATGCTTTCTGATTTCATAGCCATAAAGAGATGGAACAAAACAGATTTTCCATCTCTATAGAACGCTTTTTGCAAACCAAACCTTCCTACTTTATCCATCTCAATTGTTATATAATATTAGGGGTAGATCTTCGTGTATCCGATTAGGCACGATGTTTGGGCCCACAACCGGAAACAGCTTCCATGGTTGAGGCGGAAGCGGTCCAATTTTTTCCTCCTTTCAAATCACTCCACGGAATTTTTCCCAGGCTGTTTACACTGCTCTTCGTGTGGATGAGCCAGGCATGATTGGGGGATATGATGATTACACCTGGAAGGCTATTTGGGTAGGTCACAAAACAACCCTTTCCCCGGCTTCACCTCCTGATCAACAACACCAAAGGCTGCAGTAGGACAGCACGTTCACGAGGGAAAAGGAAGTCAATATGGCGACATAGCATCCGTGACACTGAATCGCGAACGCTGAGCTGGAACGCTTGGTCGAGAATAGGTCAACTAAACCACTCGTATTCAATCGTCGCGCCCGAATGACAGTCGGTTTTCGCGCTCAGTGGAGTTACCAACGTAGATGAGAATGTGTTTGAAATGGAGATGACACATTCTGCTAAGTAGTTGACATTCATCGCAATCAAGAGTACCCATTCACCTAAGCGTCATCGCAATCTATGCGACTACAACCGACAACCCCTTTTCCCGTCTGAGGGATCTCCAGAAGTACTGTTCGATATACAGAGTACATGCCTGCTCCTGGTCTTAAACCCCCCTTTCGTTACTTGTTCCCCCGTACTCTTGTTGCTTTGTTTGTAGAGACCGCCACATATAGGGTCCAGTGCATCGGAGACTTTGAGATTCGGTGGCTCTCTGAAGAGGCGCTTGGATTTGCATTCACGATTCTGACTATGAAGTTGATGCACGTCCGTCATTGCAGGAGATCGGTAAGCTCGGGTAAGACGGCCTCTGCCTATTGACGGAGTAGCAACAGACGATTAGCCAATGTGAAAGGAGGAGACTATTGGTAGAAAGCTCAAGAATGGCCCTATGCTGAGGGACAGTAAACTCTACTACTCATTATTGGGCTAGCAGAAATCAAATGTGCTTGGCCTATTTGCGGGCCACATCTACAACGGGCAACGGCAAGTGAGATATGACAGTGATACTGTTAGTTAGTACGGAGTAGTTCTGACAAATAGGGACTGATCTAGATTGACGCTAAGCCAAATACATAAAATTTGTTCTTATGAGAGTAGATTTTACAAGTCCGGTTTAGCGGAGCGGTCAAAGCCAGGGTCTTGATGTTATGGACGAGTTCCGGATTAGGTCTTCTCGAAAGAAAATCTATTCAAGAACAGAAAGCGTGCGTATGAACAACGCCACATGTTCCTATCCAGAGGGAGTAAGCATTATCCCCAGAAAATGGGCGGCGCTAATTTTGACAAAGGCGCTCACAGCGAGCTGGGCCGTCTATTGCGGCACATTTGAATGCAGCTGCACTAATGGATTTGATGTATTGCCAAGATGAGTTGCTACCTAAATAGCATTCAGCGGCGTGCAGACGCTGCCTTGAACACTCCAGTTACCCAAACCTTGACAAGCAAGTGAAGTTTATTGAATCTGAACGGCTTGTTTGAATGACCAAAACATTTACCCAATGCATGAGGGCATATTAAAGTGTAGCTGATGCAGAAGTCCAGATGCGATTATGACAGTTGTAACAGGGATAGTGGTCCTTTGTTTATACTTATAATAATACCCTATTATATACAAGCATGAACCATCACGGTGTTAGTCATGTGTCTAGCATAAGATGTATATAGAGACGGCTCAGATCACCATCCTTTTTAACAAAGACCAAGCCTGCTCTCTGAAATTTCCACCTTTCAAGAGTGCATGCTTCTATTCTGCCATGGCGCACTGGACTCTTGTTGAGGTTCTGAAGCAACCCCTACTTCCAGCAAATGCAGAAGTCCTACCAGCGAACGGTCGTTCCACCAAGAACTTGCCTGATGATTTTTCAGCCTTTTCGGCCACAACCGTCACACATACGTCTACTACACCAATTTGCGCAAACATATGGAAATGCTATGTCTCCACCACTGCCTCCAGCCACAGACCTTACTTTGATGTCAAAAGTCGAAGTTCAGGCTGCATGTGAAAACCGGTTGGTAAACTGGATTGTCACCTGTCTCAGCACCATCGGAGCTGCTGGAGGCAATCGACCTGTTAAAGTCCTTCGCAATACTGGAGGTCTTCCAAGAATTGTCAATCCTGGTAATTTCCCTGACTTGAAAGTGGATTTTACCTTCATACACGGCATCCACCTTGAGCAAGATCGCGTTGCAGCTGTACTTCAAACAAAAGCTGTCGGAGCCCTGAAGCCTGGCTTCTGGCGAGGCAGGGATAGGCCAACACTCGACGATGAGAAATTAGCTAAGGAAGCTAGAGCGTGAGTCAAAGAGCACTCTTCCCATGGCGTCTTCTATCTAATAAGCTAACAATTACCTAGTTACGCACACATTTGGAACACGCGCATTGTCATGTTCTATGATGGGAAGATCTTGGTTCGACTCCGATTTCTCGGAAACTCACTTGAGACGATACCTACCGGAAACATGGGTTATTGAACATGGACAAGAGAATCAAGTATCCATGCGCCAAGTTGTCCTTGATGCAATTTGTCAAGGCTTGAGCGCAAAGGTCCCAAATTGGATATAGTGCTGGTATATTTCCAGGCATCAAGAAGTACACGTACTTGCAAGCCATTGTCATGAAGATGTTACCCCAACGGCAGTTAGAGCACTGGGCCACTTCAATAAACCATCAACTCAACTGTAGTTTATACACTTCTGATTAAAAGGTGCATTCTCAATTAGCAACAGATTTTCGTGGTTGGAAATTCTGAAGAGTGGCTACTTTGCTTAATGCTTAAGCCTGTCATACATCCCTTCTTGTAGCGGACATGGCCTAGGTCGTCTTTCCGCCGCAGGAAGCCGTGATGCCCGCCGCCCTAGTTGACAGTTCTCCAGAGAGTTAGATACGGCTTCAGCCCTTAACACTTCTTGAATTTACGAGGACGTAGTTGAATGTAGTTGATGAGATATGAGAAGTTTGTTTTGTCTTACTATGGAAGAGATTTGGCAAATATTAGATACTCACAAGTCGCGACACGTTTGATTACTTGCTTGCTTGCTTGCTTGCTTAGTTGAGTTGTAGCCAGCCTGATCGCCAATTATGATTAAATCAAATCAAGAGTTGAAAAGTACATTTGACCTTCGCCATAATGAAGATTATGATCAAGAAAGAAGTGTAGACTCCTTTCACGACCTGTGGTCATCACTCAATCCACGCCTAATGGAGTCCTCAACCCTCAGAGCCAAGCACTCGGTTAGAAATTCCGCGTTAGTCATGTGATGGTAGAAATGAATTAAACGTTCCTTGATAAGAAACATCGCTACCTCACTACTCGATTGAAATAGAATTGAACTGCAGGGCAAAGAACATGGCAATTGCGAATATCACGATGGCTGCAGCAAGCAAGGCGGAGACAGCATAGTTATACTATCAGATAATCATCAGTATCAGTCACTCGAACTCATTTGCGATAATAATCACAGAACTTACCTTTTGCCAGTTTGTCTCTAACTTCTTCTTTATTATGTAGAAGCTGAACCTGCACACAAGCAGTAATAAAGCTGAGTCAAACTGATGTTCCTTCAGGATGTTAAACACATGAGACACTCCCCAAAGGAAGGTGACCGTATCAGGTGTATAGTGAAAGCGGTGGCAAAATGAAGCATCCAAGTAACCCCACACTTTTTTGGGCGTGTAGGTTGATTGACAGGGCTCAATATCCACAAATGCCACCTTAAGGCTGTCTGGATCATAGACAACATTTCGAAACTCCATATCCTCATGTATAAAACCCTCCGCAAGACATCTTCCCATAGTACATATCGCACGCATATAGAGAATAAATTTGCTATTCTCATCTTCCGGAGGATTTTCCAGTGTCTTAAAACCGCAGTCCTGTAATAACAATCCCTCCTGGCCCTCAAGAGTATAAGTACCATAACAAATAGGAATGCAGCCAGCATCCTGTAAGGCGCTGAACTGTTCATATACTTTCAACTCAGCTTCTGCAGAGTATGGTTCACATTCGTCATTCCCTGGCCTATTTGGTTTAAAAACATAGGCGCCACCATCCTCTGATGTGATCCGATAGATGCGAGGGACACGATCGTCCAGCCAGTAGGTCAGCCTCTGCTGTTTGCCGCAGAGTACAGCTGATATTTGCCTTCAGGTATCGGTAAATATGGATGAGACTCAATGGTGGGGGTTCAATCCACTTACCGTCTTCCACTCATGATGTAGCGTTGACCTCGCCATGTGCCAGAGTTTGAACTACTACAGGGAGGCAATGAGCTTTAATAGCAAATAGGTTCTCACTAGACTACCATAGCTTACTTTTTGAGGAATAGTCTGTTGTGTAACAACTGAAAGTGACACTGGCTGCATTACTGGGCAGGATGAAAACGCGATGTCGGAGCGAACTCACCCCTTGCGTTCAGGGAGGCTCTCACAGTTTATTGGATACCTATGAGCGATACAAGTGTGATGGAATGGATGGTTCTTCTACAAAGCAGTCAGGATAAACAGTATGGCATGTGGGAGGGTATACACATGAGGTTTTGCGGTTTCGATGATTATCAGCGACCTGGCGAATTGGTCTTTAGAGAAGAAAGCTAACTAGTTATGGTATAGCTCGGAAAAGGTCCAAGGCTCTGGCTACGTACTACTCGTCGCCACGGGCCCAACCCACATCCTTCGGATATGGGTTGGCTACGGCTCAACGTAACTTTGCACCTCAACGTAAAAGGTGTAAGTTCACATGATTGCTCAGGTAATTACATAAGTGGACTCCACTCACGCGACCCAAATAACGACCCCGACTCATCTGCAACCACACAAGGCTCCCGTCAAGTCATCAACGTGGACTGTCGTCCCAAGGCGGCGCAGGACATGCCGTATGTCTTCAACAATGATGGTGTTCAATCCCTCAAGCACAGTAAATCAACTCTCCAGAAGTATAAGGAACGCTTTGAGGCTTTGGAGAGCATCACATATCTAGACTTCCTCCGCTGCTATGACTTTGCCAGAGCTGATAAGATTCAAATCCATCCTAGAGCCCCCGCCCGTGTCCTCAATTATTTTCCGGTATACAAGAAGGATGAACAGCCAGACAACTTCACACGCGTCAAACTTATGTTGCATCATCCATTCCAGGTCATCAAGGACCTACGAAGCATAGATGGGGATGATTTCGAATCCTTTAGTGATGCCTGGTAGTACTGTCAACATTCCCATATGCACCTGCATGATGGTTACAGTGACAAAGTTGAGCTTGATGATGACGAATTTGAAGATCTGGATGATCCGGATAATGAACCTAATATTACTCAGTCTTAGGAGGCTCTAGCCCGCCAGCGTCCTAACCATGATAATGCCACCCGGATAGAAGATCCTGATGCTCTCAGGGAACGTGATTTAGATCACTGTTACGATTGGGGCCTCCATGTAGGCCAACACTCCAGGATAACTCTCCATTCGGAATACTGGCAGTCCCTGAAATCTCTGCATCCTCTTGATACAACCGTCCACTCATCTGCCACATCAGATGGACTAGAGGTCAAACAGCACCAGCTATTCGATATTATGGTCAATCACTATCATCAGGTGCTCAATGGGGAGTCCCCTCCTCAATTTCTCATCAACCTCAATGGCAAGGCTGGAACAGGAAAGTCCCATGTCATCATATTAATATCCGCGACACTGGATAGGATGGCATCAGAGGCCGGTCTAACTACCAGCCCTATCATCCGTGCAGCACCTACGGGTGTAGCTGCTTTTGGAATCAATGGTAGAACACTCCATGCACTTTTCCATTTACCAATAAAATCGAATGGTAGCTATGTCAAGCTTTCCCAGGCCAACTTAGAATCTTTACAGGCCCGCTTTCATCCTCTTCACTGCCTGATCATCGACGAGAAATCAATGATTGGACTGCGGCAGCTGTTCTGGATAGATCAGCGCTATAGGGAGATCTATCCTCAAAGGCGGGCAGAGCCTTTCAGCGGCTTGAATATAGTTCTTGCTGGTGATTTCTTCCAATTGCCCCTGGTCATGCAACGGCCACTGTTTACCTCTGGGCCCCTCTCCTCTCCTAAGGAGATCCAGGCACGCACGTTCTATCAGTCTTTCAATATGATCATTGAGCTGGACGTAGTTCGTCGTCAAGAGGCTGGTACTGATGAGGCTATTCGTTTTCGACATGCTCTAGACCATCTGCGTGAAGATTGTGTCACTCAAGAGGATTAGGAGTTGCTATCTTCCCGCGTTCTTGCACAATGCCCAGGAGACTTTGCTCAATTTCAAAATGTCATTCGGATATATCCAATGAAGGAGAACGTGCATGCCTATAATCATGATAAGTTAAGGGACTCCGGTCGTCCTGTGATCAGTATTAAGGCTACACACACTGGCCTCCATGCGGATACCGTCTCTACAGATGCAGGAGGAAACCTGCATATAGAGTTACTACTTTCCCTTGGCTGTCAAGTCATGCTGACAGAGAATATCTGGACAGAGTATGGCTTAGTGAACGGTGCTTTTGGCACAGTCCATGACATCACCTGGCTGGACGGCTCGGATCCAAAGAAGGAACCCCCATACGCGCTGCTCGTTCACTTTGACCGCTATAATGGGCCTGCTTACCAAGAAGTGGATGGGAATAAGATTGTGCCAGTGTTCCAGTCTAAGCGTGAGTTTGCTCAGGGTAATATCTCCTGTACGCGCACACAGTTTCCTATTACAGTAGCATATGCCATGACCGTCCACAAGTCACAAGGTATCACCATTTCCCAGGCCGTTCTCAACATCTCAAGTCGTGATTTCAGTCCCGGCCTGACGTACATCACAGTTTCTCGAGTCAAGTCCCTCCGTGGCATTCTCTTTGAGGAACCGTTCAATTTCAAACGATTTGAACCAAGAAAGCTGGATACAATGCAGATGCAGATAGAGGATATTGAGCGTCATGAGACAGAGCATGTGCGCGCTTCCAATTCCCTGATACTTATACGAAAATCTAACTGGAAACTTCTAATCACAGTATGGTTACGTCCCTCCTCCCAGTTCTCCTCCGCCATATGATTACACCAATTTCCCCAGTTCTCCTCCGCAATTATTCTCCTCGCCCCTCCCTATCAGGCCGTCTCCCTTCCATCATTCCTTTACTGCCACAGATCGGTCCGTTTTCGACAGTCCGTAGGCTACGGATCATCTTGGTTTTATCGCGGTTGCGTTCGTACGGTGGAATGGTTCGGATTGGCGTATAATACTTGGGGTGAACGGCCAGATCACAAGCGTCCTCCACGTCCGGATTCCTTCATTTTCTCCATGGATACATAGCCTTATCACGCCTAAAGAAACATTCCGGCCGTGACGAGGACCAGGCGCGATCGATGGTAAGGTACGCCTAAGAAATTCTCTCGAGGTCGCGTCAAAAACCCGCAAAAACTCCGTTATCCAGAGAGCGCCGGTTCGACCCCCTTCGCCGCCGTGACTCCTAGATACCTTGCGTACCATACATAAAAGTATGGATATCTAGGTAGGTACCTCTAAGGGTGTCATACGGTTAATGTTTTCACCACGGGTTTAGGAAACGTCTGGACGTAACAAGGGATTTATTTAATCGTCCACCATGTACCTAGATATCTACCAGGTTTAACCGACTAGGCCACCCGGTATCTAGTTGAGAATTGAAGCTCTTCACTTACCTATCTGCTGCTTACCATACTTCTTCGCTCCGCAGGCCTTAGGCGGTTGCAACCGGCTACACCTTGTAATTCTAGAGCGAGACGTCGGTGCAGAAGGGACGAGAGGGTTTGGGGAGCATCCCGACGTAGGTGGGCATGAGGCCAGGCCCCAAGTTGAGCAGATAGGTGTATGGCATGTAACTTTGGGCAACTGCTCGAGCCACGGAGAGGTGGTAGTGCAATTGTCGCATAGGCTACTCCGACAAGACCGGATCTATCTCAGGATGGGGTCCCACACTGCTGTCCTTCGCTCCAAGCAAATCCCACCTGGCCCTCCAAATGCTATACAATTCAACTCTGCTTCAGCGTCCTCATGGGTGTTGTTGAGAGTAAAGTTTTAGCAAAGAGCGTTCTGATAGCTTGTACACGTGCAGAAGTTGCGGGAAAGTCCGAACTTGATCATAATTCATTGTGGAAAGATGAGGTAACTATTATCCCTGCCTGATATCCGATCCAAGTTAACGCATTCTACGCCTAGGCTATCAGGAAGGCTGTAAAAAGCATCTGCAGGTACATCCCTCGGGATATACATGGTTCTGCCCATCAATCTGGTCTCAAACAAGCCGTACGTTCGAATAGCAAGCTTAGGATTCCCGAAGTTGTTGAAGAGTTGCAGAGCAAACGCGAAACATTGTTTTCGGAAGCGCCAGTAACGAGGGATGGAGACCTTAGACATGGTGCAGATCATAACAGCCAGGTGGCGCGTCTTTCCTCACTCCGCCCGGGAGACTCTATTGCCCAATGCTATGCATCAACAATGTTTTATAAAAGGCAGCGGGATCTAGGCAAGACTCGCCTTAGGCTCCTTTATGTCGTCTTTTACCGCCTGGAGTAAACAATAGAGCTAGGAAGTCAATATAACTTCTATAGCGACCCCGATTTTATAGCTCAAGTCATACGGAGCACCAGCTCAACTGAGGATTCGACTGATACGATTCGCAAGAGGATCCGGACGTGGGTTGGATATGGCGAAAGATACGAGTTACTGGCCAATGATTTAGGGGGCCTAGGGGTGTTATATATCCTGCCCAATCTTGGAGGCGAAAGTTTGTAAGTATTGTCGTTTTTCCTTGTAGTCGGTTCCTAATTGTCACTCAGATGGACGAAAAAACTCCCGAAGTCAGCCGGCAATGAGAACCGCATTTCGGTGATAGAGCGCTTAAAACAACAAGAGATCCCAATCAAGGCTGTCAAACGAGGTCTTCATGGTATTGCAAACGAGGAGGTTGAGGAAATCTTTAGACCTCTCCAAAATTCGCTGCGTGAAGTGCTAGAACGAGGACTTTCAGTGGCCCATCATTCATATCGAACCCGGAGTGACCTAGGTCAACATTCGGGAAACCGTACTGCGACAGAACGTCCGCTAAATGCATCAGATGTCAACAGAGGATACAGCAAGCACGCACCCCTCTTTATTATAGGGACCGCCACTGACGAACTTCAGACAGCCAGCCATTCCGCTCGCAGCTTCCTTTTCAGCAACTTGTAAGCGGCGCTTCTTCATCAAGCCATCACAGAGTCGGGATACCTGAAGCCCAGCATCGGCTAGGGAGTCATAATGACGAACAAAGCCCGGTGCAATACCATATTAGTGCACCACAGAACGGGGATGCGCTCTCAGTAGAAATGTCCTCATCTGATGACCGAAACAATCAGAATTCGTACAGCATTCATTCCACGAATGAGGCGGACGAGGCAGCTATAAGTCTACACCAACAGCAACGACTCTCCAATTCAGAAAATGTAAATATACTAGACTGCTTGCTGTCCTTAGTTGCTCTGCCTGCTAAAAATCTCTTAGAACTAGAGTCATGAGTCTGCCTTAACCCGATGAAGCATTATATCAGACAGATTTCTAAGGATGGCCTGATGAATGCACATTAGCTATATGTAAATAAATAATTTAGTAAGAAATTAATGTTTCAAAGCTTGTCTTGCTGTTTTTCCTATGTCTTAATTTTATATGACAAATCAAAAAGTTAGTGTGGTGACCTGTACGGAGTAGGGGTTCACGTAATAATGTTGGTGCCTAATTAACGTAATCAACCACCGAACCGCGGATACCACCGAACCGCGAATTTTCGCTGCTCTCTCAAAATATTTGAATACACAAGTATCAACGCGTGCTATCCCTATCAATTTTATATAAATGTCTCAATCCAAAGAGGCCCGCATGCAAATGGCCATTTCTGCATATAAAAATCAAAAAATTA
>NW_020798304.1:0-39821 GCF_002237265.1 Aspergillus thermomutatus
ATGAGTACGGTGCAAAGAAGAAAACAGAACACACAGAGAGCGAGAGAGACAACGGGGGCAATGGAGGGGGTGGGGGGGGGGGGGGGGGGGGGGGGGGGGGGGGGGGGGGGGGGGGGGGGGGGGGGGGGGGGGGGGATGTTCCAAAGGAATGGAGAGGATGGCGGAGGGTGAGAGGAGAGAGAAGAGGGAAAGGGGAGAGAAAGCAGAGAAGATGGGAGTAATGTCAGACAAGAGAGAGAGAGAGAGTACCTCAGGTAGTAAGAGAGGCCCGGGGGACACACTGAGGGAGGGGAGAGTGAGGAGGGGGACAAGACTGGGCAGGAAAGGAGAGAAGCGAAGAGAAAGCGTGGGATTGGATTATTTTCCTTTTCCTGCACAGAGTATCTATCTAGTCTAGGTATTTTATTTTTCTTGACCGGCGACAATTTTCAGTGAGGGTTAGAAATGATAATAATCTTACAAAATTGCAGAGGTCTGAACTCCATGCTGCAACTGAATGGAATTGTCCTTCGATTGCATGACAGAGAACTACAAATATACTACAAAATACTACACACATTAATTGCTCAGAGAAATATTTACAGAAGTGAAATATACCGCGAAGAGGTGATGCTTTTCTTCAACCTCGAGTGATTTTACCTGATGAGTTGACCTGCACAAATGACATGCGAAAAAAAAAAAAAAAAAAAAAAAAGGTGGACATCGGACGGATTTGCACGCTTGTGGTTGGTGATGGAGGTTAGTTGCCGGGTCGTTTGGAATCGCTTCTTCCCGGCTTCCGTCCTTACTTTTGCCCTCGAAGGAATTCTCTTTTCTTGTCCCACTTCATTATTCCATATAAGAAGGAGATCCCTTACCAGGTGTACTGGGTGATATTTTTCATACTTGCTTGATATATATGTCATGAAGGCACAAGAAACAATTATATGCTTGTTGTATATCTATCTAAGGAATGGGAGTAGGTAGGACCTACTACCTACCTACTCTGTAAGCATCGTAATCACTAATCACCGTGCTCTATTTAGTGGCATCAGGGGTCCCCAGTTTAAATTACATGGTACTACTACTACCAGGTACTCCGAGTACTACGACTAACTTAGGTAGGTACTGCCCATGGTTGCTATCTTGGTCTAAGTAAGGAATTATTCTCACGCCTGGTCCTTTGAATAGGATATTGACTCCTGATATGCTCTTCTCTCTGGTGCTCATACATTGTCAGACCAGAGGAACTATACCTATACTACCTTACTATAGCCATTGAAAGATAGCCATAATTTCTCAGTGCATGGAAACCATTGCATCTTCACTATCATGACTTTCCTAGGCCTGCCGGTAACCGGAAATTTTGGTTAACATCTTGTCCTTAATTTGCACTCTTTAGCGTCGGCCCATCAACCACACTACGGAATTGTCCCACACTCAATTCTGGCCTTTCAGTTTCAATCCTCCTGGACTACGGAGTATGGAGACTTGAGAGTTGAGACATAAGAGTACCTTAATAATAGTTCACAACTTCCGGCTTGGAAGTCAGAGACTAGACTTGATATCTGGTATCTATCTACTATCTATCTTCTCCGTACGTATCTATGCGGTGACAGCATTGTCACTCATCCGGCATAGGAAGTCTCCCAGATAATGTGATACACTCCAATCCATTTTGTCAGATGATTGAAAGCCTCGGTTACAGTGATCGTACAGTGACTTTATCCAGCGATCCTCCGCCATGGTCTCATAGTGCATATTGAAATACTACCAGCTGGTCTCTCATAATCACTCATTGGCCCCCTGCTTCCCTCTGTCAAATCAAGGTCTGGCAACGACTAGGTCATCAGCCATATTTTTTCCAGCGAATGACATGACCTTGGCAGCTTGAGATTCTCACACGATGCTGATTAACAGACTCCAGCATTCGGCTCAGACCTCGTGGGGATTAAATTAGACCATATCTCAGATCCCACCCTACTACACCAGTGCAACTTCGCCATCTATTCATCTACTATGACTGAATGAAATCATGAAAGCTACTTGCCTCTCCGTTCTCGACATCATCGTCTGCAGCTCAACCTGATTAGCCGCTGTCTACTCCTTACATGGTGCATCTCAAGCCTTCCATTGAACCTTGACGGTCACAAGCAAATAGCTCGTCTTTTATGGCCATTCTGGGCGACAGACATCATCATATTCTTCGTTCATAACTAGGTATACGAACCGCAACCCCATTATTACTCCGAGCAATCATTGCATCCTGGGAAAATAGCCACCACAGAATCACATCGGATCAAGTTCGCCCTCAGTTCAGTGATAGGCGGCTATCCCACCCTATTTCTTCTTGGTATACCAATCAGCCCAACATGTACCCCAACTCTAACTATCACTCCTACATCACACTGCAGATGTCCAACTTTCAGACTCAGCATCCGACGTATTCTGTACAACAGCAGCAACTCTAACTCTCGAACCCAGGAGTATGCAACTATCATTAGTTCACAGCATTAGACGTAGTAAGAAGTACATGACGGACTACCAATGCGCAAACTCAAAGTCCCCGTCATCTTTGAGAGGTCATGGTGGGGCAAATTGATCGTGGATGGCATTCGCACCCCCTGCAACTACACTTGGATCGTCTCTGAGCATTTAATCACTCCGGAGTGCACTAAGGTAGGCATGTAGGTAACAAGCCCGACATCTTCATTTGCATTCAGTCGTCTCGACGACCGCTGAAAATAGGTGCATTCTTGGCCTCTTGTCATTGGCGGACTGATCATTTGGATTTTCACACTCTCTTCAAGGGCTGACTACCTTAGAGATCGAATGACGTAGGTCTCTTCTCTACGAGGGAGAATGTAGATAGACAGTGCCTAAATGTCACACTATGTCAGCATGTCAATATCCTATTGTTGGTTAGCTCATAATGTCCGTATCAAAAGGGACGGTATAATTCCATAAGTAAGGACTGCTATCATTCTCACTGAGGCGATCTCGTCGATTGATACAGCAGGCTTACTATTGTTAGAAGCCAGCTTCCAGTGATGAGCACCTGCTGTCCCGGGCCTTGAGTCCTTGATTCAAGCACTATCAGCTCTAGGTATCTTCTCTTTCTCATTGACAACACACTGCAGATAACCAAGGCGGACCGCTTTACTCAAGGTCTAAAACCCTGCGGGATGGATACTGACTCTTGCATATTACTTCAAGACCATCCCCCGCAACATATCGGGAGCTATACCTTTCTCTCTTCCACGTAACCTTCTCCAACAATTCTTCATGGTCGATATCTAGGCCACATTGGAATATACATAAAGGCAGCCGCCAGCACTCAAGCTAAATATCGGATCGGTTTCAGTGGCTTCAAAGCCTCCTTTGTCTTCGCCCAAGTCATGCTCCCGCATTTGGACTCGCTTGCTGAATCGGGTTAACTCCGTCCTTCCGCCATGGTTCGATGGGAGTTGTCGACAGTTTTGCAGCGTTTGAATGGAAGCTGATGAAGATACAGACAGGACCCGAGATACACTGTCTAGAGCGCCAATGCTTTCTATGGAGTCCTATGTGATATATCGCAAATTTGCCCCGGCGGGATCATTATCCGCTCAATCGGACATTGAAAGGACAATTCAAGGACAAGAAGAAGATGATTCGAACATTCCTCATGTACGATGCAAGGCAAAAGAGAGGATGGCTGGACGCGACTGTAGAGGATGAGTACATCACCGTCTTTCCGTTGACGTTTGTCGTTGATGGTCATGACCAAAGCCCCTAAGGTAGAGCAATGGTAACACGTGCCAGCACCCTGGACACATTCGGAGCAGGGGCCGAGACAGGCCCTCGAGGATTGTGGCTAGTCTTTACTCCGTATTGAGGTCCGAGAATCGCGGGGCAGAAAGGAGAGGGATGATCAATAATGAAAAGTAGCCCGGTATCATTATTGATAGTGGCCCAGTGGGAAACTTGAACCAGCCTAGATCTTGTCTCCAACGTAAACAAAGAACAAGATCAAAGTCAGCGAGGGAATTGTGAATAATAAGTCACACCATGACCAACTTATTGATTGATAACTTATTCATAGCAGTGAAATTGAGGGGCAGCACATCTGTGATATCTCCAGACTGGTGTTTTTCGTGAAGTGGAAATTCTGAAGTAGATTTAAGAGCACCTTATATGATATAATAACCTTCAGACAGAAACTTCAAGTCTAGACATGAGAAAATAGGTTGATTTACTCTTCCTATGCACTGAACATCTAATGACCCTTGATGTTGTGGGAGCAATTAACTGCCTCAGGCAGAGGTGTGATGTGGGCTCAATAATACAGGGAAACAATAATAACAAAACATCCATTGAAGCAAGAGCTGGTTCACTACCTGCCTCATTATTCTTCAAGACTCTTCGATCTCCCAGACACTCCGATGCACCTGCCACAATCAGAGAAGAAACAATAGGATCCATATACTCCTTAACAGAATTGAGGGAAACCCGTCATCCATCTATTTGGGACTGAATCCAAACAGAGACAAGCGTTCCCCCTCTACTACAGCACCACGTTCCGTTTTCCCTTTCTTTCTGAAACGCCTGATATTTCTCTTTATTCTGTCTCCAGTTTCCTCTCATTTCTTCTTCATATTTCTCTTCTGGAGATTGCTTTCTTGGACTGTTCTCTTCACCTGGAATTGGTGGAATCTATTGACACCCACATGGTCCCCCGTCGGCTGTGCCACTGGCCTTGACTTACCGCCGAACGCTGAGTTGAATGCCCCCTGGCTCAGGCTCACCACCTCATTCCCCCTCCGCGCGCTGCCTTTCGCCGTCGAATCCTCAGCAACGTGTGTGAAACCCGCAGTACCCCGATCAGGAACAAAAAAAAAAAAAAACCTTCAGGCTGGTCCTTTACTTGATACCAAGAGGATTTCGCTTTCTTCTGTACAATATTTCTTTGTTCTAAGTTGTGTGGTCATTTGGAGAGCGCGTACTTCCTGGTTAAGCGTGGTTCGCTCTCCCCTTAAAAAAGCTCCTCTATCTATTTAGACGATCGATGAGCAGTCGTCGAGCCCCGACATTCTCGACCGCAAAGGAAGACCAACTCGTTCGCTCCCATTCGCATTCTGTTGAATTCAGCTTATCGTCTGCTTGGAAAATTTTTGCTAGGAGTTATATCGTCACCATCGGATACGCATTGTTCGTCGCTCGTCGGTAGCGCAGCGAAAAATCCAATTTTGCTGACCCATCTCGCCAGTCGGTCTCCGCGTTGAGCCCTTCTGTTTCGCCCCTGGGCTATTCGCCTTCGTCATAGATTCGTGTGCCATCTGTCAAGACGGCTCGTCATTGGGAATTATCAACAATCGTATATTACTCGCTGCGTGGATTTGCTTTCTGGTTGCAAAGTCGGCTCGAAGTTGAATCGGTCCGGAGTTGTGGGACGAGGTTCGCACACTAGGCGTCCATTTTGACAACAACGGCTCCTTCAAATCGACTTTTGGAGCCAACGTTGCTCGACGACGTTGGAGTAGTATCTATATGATCTCAGATACCTATGAGAATGCTAAATTCTCTTCGACCACAGGTGGAAAGTCTCCGATAGCGTTGGGAAAACCTTACACCATGCCGTGGAACTTGTCCACCGATACCTCGACAGAGGCCAATTCTCGTCCTCCCCTAACCTCACAACAGTCGAATTCCCTTCCTTCCACCCCATATCAACATGCGCGCAATCTTTCGTTCCACTCGAGGACGCCTTCTCCCCCTCACGAAAGCACTTCGCCACGCTCGACCCATTCCGAGTCGATACACTTCCCCCCGTCGTTACGGAAGCCGTTCACAGGCTGTAAATATGAAACAGCAATGGCCTTCTTCCGACGGAGGATGCCTTATACAATAGGTGCTGATCTGTTACCGGAGGAAAAGGAAGGCCTCAAAGAGCGGCTTGAAGCAGAGGACGAGAAGAGACTGACTCAGGATATGTTGGAGGTATACGATCGATTATTACCGTCGGCGGAGAGCGATGATAGACGCCGTCAGCTGGTCCGAAAGTTGGAGAAACTCTTCAATGATCAGTGGCCAGGCCGGGATATCAAGGTTCATGTCTTTGGGTCGTCTGGGAATAAGCTCTGCTCAAGCGATTCAGACGGTGAGTGGTCATGGTGTACAGTCGGAAATTCTTGGAGGCTGACTCGTAGCAGTGGACATCTGTATAACAACGACATATAAAGAGCTGGAACACGTGTGTCTGCTCGCTGAAGTTCTCGCAAAACGTAAGGGGATCTAGGTTGACCTTCGTCGCTACCATTCACTGACGATGCCTTGCAGATGGAATGGAACGGGTCGTCTGTGTTTCCCATGCGAAAGTCCCAATCGTGAAGATCTGGGATCCGGAGCTGCGTCTTGCGTGTGACATGAATGTCAACAACACTTTAGCGTTGGAAAATACGCGCATGGTGCGAACTTACGTGGAAATCGACGAGCGTGTTCGGCCTTTGGCCATGATCATCAAACACTGGACAAAACGGAGGATTCTTAATGATGCAGGTAAGTTTTGACCCGTCTAAGCAGGTATCCTCGTGACATTCCGTGGTGACAATTCCGCTGTAGGGCTTGGAGGCACATTAAGTTCTTATACCTGGATCTGTCTGATTATCAATTTCCTGCAAACACGGGAACCCCCCGTGCTCCCGAGTCTCCAGGCACGACCTCATAAGAAACGAGTGACAACAGATGGCCTAGTTTGCTCATTCGACGATGATCTTAGCTCACTCGTGGGGTACGGGCGAAAAAACAAGCAGACGCTCGGAGAACTGCTCTTCCAATTCTTCAGGTATTATGGCCATGAGCTCGACTATGAGAAGTACGTGATATCTGTGCGGGAAGGCAAGTTGATATCGAAAGAGGAGAAGGGGTGGCACCTTCTCCAGAACAATCGTCTCTGCGTCGAAGAGCCATTCAACACGTCGAGGAATCTGGGCAATACAGCAGATGACACGTCATTCCGAGGCGTTCATATGGAGTTGCGTAGGGCTTTCAAGGCAGTATCAGAGGGCAACCTTGAGGATTGCTGTGAGCAGTATGAATACCCGCCTGAGGAAGAGCGATCATGGGAGCGACCGCCTCCTCAACCACGACCTACCCTGACAGCTCCGCCACATCCTTCCCGGGGCGGCCGTGGAGGTGGTCGTGGAGGGCGTCATTCGAATCAGTACACACGCGGGGGTCATTCCGGAGGCCGCCGTTCATCGAATACACTGAACAAGCCCAACAGTTTCCGGCAGCCGAATCCCGGCATGAGTGCCACAGAACTATCTCTACAGGCGCAGCACGCACAGTACCTGTTGCACGACCACCTTTACCAGCAAATCCAGATTCTGCAAGCACAGGAGCAGGAATTGCGATTGCAACTGCAAAACCAGGCGCTGCTCACCGGAAGGCCCCCTCCTGTGCTCATCCGCCAGCCGTTTATACAGTTCCCCATTCCTCAGCAGCAACAGCCGCAGCCTGAGTCGGGTGTTGATGATGGTTCTCGGTCTAGATCCGGGACTCATCCACCTCCCAGCGCGAATTTACGTCCGCACGCATACAACAGTTCCACCTATCTTCCGGTCGCCGTCAGTCCCGTACAAGGAAGTAGCACGAATCCTCCGTCGCCCTCTGCCGCAACTGCCCTCCCCGAGCTCCGACGTACACCGCGTCGCCAGTCCATAGCGAATGGCTCTCCTGGTCGATCACTCAGGGCACACTCGCAGCCGGCGCGGCCGGTGAACTCCCCGGCTCTGCAAAGCTTTGCTCCATTGTATTCCGTCTCTCAGCCTGTCGACAATTCTCATCTCCCAAAACAGCGCAACAATTCTGTATCTCCCCCGGAGGGGAACCAGAGCGAAGACGAGAATGCCTTCATGCCCAGCAGTCTTCCCACTGTGTCCCGTACAGCGTATCTGGATGAAAACCGACCGTCTGAGTACATGGGGTACTATTTGGCCACTTCTCCGCAATTGCAAATGTATCATCAGAATGCCATGCTATCGCCCTTGTCAGCCCCAGTAGGTCTGGCACTTCAGAATGGCAGCATTCTGCCGTTTGTGGGAGCCCCGCAGGAATACATGTCGACAATACCTACCAGTGAGGCCTTTGGTTCGCCCCCTGAGAGCAGTGCTGCGCCCTCTGCCAATTCCGTGTCATCATATCAGAGAGCGACTCCTCGACCAGTGGCCTCTCACGACCGGAGCGGTCCTCTGATAGTCGACGGCTCGGTGCCTTTGAGCGAGCAGCGCACTTCGGTTTCCGGGGAGGCTTATGATCAGTATGCCACTATGAGCCACTGTACTTCTACTTCTGACGATCGCAACACGGACACCCCTGCCAGCATCTCCGACTCGTTTTCCCAGGACTATCAGGACAATAGCTCAGTTGAGATCGATCAACCAGTGTGCTTTACCAGGCAGGCGATTGACACGCCCAAGTCAGGAAATGCAACTGACGTCTGGGTAAACGGGCACCACGGGAAGCCTGGTCTACTCTCAAGCAGGTTGCAAAATCTCCATGTTTCTAATGGAGAGAAACTCACCGACGCCTCGCCCAGGTCTAGCCCAGAAAGGTTCAAAGGCGTTCAGTCGCGTCTTGAGATATCAGATCAAGAAGCCTCTCGCTCTAAGCAATCTGGGCTAGAAAGAGGATTGCCTTCGTCGGGAATGTCGCTGGCAGCAGAATCGGCTCCCCCCTCAGCGATTGGCAAACGTCGCTCGAATAACGCGGACTCCTCTGACAAATTGAATGCCGTTATCCACAAGACGAAGCCTAAAAACCGTCATGACGGTCCACACAACATCTCTTCTGGACCAGGGGATAGCAAGGAACGGCACATGCCTCGAAAGCCAAATGGTATCAATGTGCCGACTCATGATTCAGTCAGCAATCATGGAAGCAATGGATGGCAGACAACCAAGAAAAAGCAGAAAAAGAGTGCCAAGTCAATGGAGCCCCGATCGGGCTTTCATGCGGGTGCTGAGCCACTGCCTGCAGACGAGTCGTTGAGGAAAGGCGGATGAGAAAGGCAAAATGTTCTCGTTGCTTGCATCGCGCTTTTGCTTCGAAGTTTATCAACTCCTATTCACACTGATGTTATGAGCTCAGGTCGGGCTGAGTCGACGTGGACTGCGGCGTTCTTTCTGCGCGCCATCTCTAATTGACCCATCACCGAGCGGTTATCATCACAATCCGACACCTGTACAGCACCTATGAAGGAGTTCCGAGATGTTTGACTCGTCGATTAGAGCAAAATTGCTGCTGGGTTTTGCATTTTCGGGGGAAGCTCTGTCAATTCTGTATAAAAGAGGCGGTAATCCTCGACGTTGTCTTCTTTGCGGTCTGGTCCAGCTCAACTGACCTGGGAGGTATATGTGCTTCGCCTTCCTTTTGTTTTGAGTTTGCGCTCGTCTTCTCTTTTCCCGTTCACACGTCGGCGTTTACAAGGTCAGACTGCGGCTTTTGGCAGTCTTGAAAGTCTATCCGTGGATTGCTTGCGGGATTTGCATACTTGCATACGACATCTGCGTCTGTTTGTTGCATTTGATTCTTCGACATGTTGACGTTTCTAACCTTGGCCATGTCCCTTGGGGTTGACCATATCTCCCTCGGATTGTCATTTGTGCCTTTTAGTTGTCTCTGCGGTTCAGTGTCCGTTCACCTTGCATGCGGGCTATGCATTTTCCTTTCCTCGTCTTCTGTTTCTATTTACGCTTATCAAAAAGAGAACAGGGACATACAGCAAATATTACGACCAACAAAAAACATTCATACAGTGGATTGAATGAGCTTTGCCGATACAAAGAGCCAGTGAAGAGTCTGGTTACCTTGTTTTTCCTTTCATTTTGTTTTGCCTGTTTAAACTGTGGTCGGCTTGGTTTTCGTGGTTGCTTTCCAATCGGCATTATCATCATGATCGTCTATACCATCATAGCAGGGAGCCAGGCGAGTGGGTCAGTGTACACTTTTTCTGATTGCGTTTCTTGTTTTTGAAAGAATTTGCGGTGGTGTGTGTTAGATATCATGCCAGTCAGGATGGACAATGAATCAAATGTAGAAATTTGGAAATTGTATAGAAAGCAGATCAATGAAGGTTGATCGGCCAGTGGCCTTGGTTCTATAGCTCTTCTTTTCTAGAACTGTATACACGGGACGTCCACACAGAGAGTACTAATAGCCTTTTGAGGAATATCCTCGTCAGAAGTAGCAGAACACGCAAGCCAGAAAGGGGATTGTCGGAGAGTCAAGCACAAGAAAGAAGTATGAGGACATGGGGGAAATAGGTAATTACATAAGATGGACGAAAGCGAACAGAATTAGAAACTCTTATCGACATAGATAAAAACATGGGTAAGAAGGAAGAACAATAGCAGAAACAAACACACAGAAGGCGCGGGTGTCACGACATACAGAATCCCGCGAACGTCAACTCATCATGATATCAAACGTGTAGCTCAGCAGAAAGCTTCAATTAGCATGTACGGGAAGATGACGACGCAGGCGGTCCAGAAGGTCATGATGCATTTGACGAGGGCGATGGGGAAGAGGTAGGGTGGGTATTCGCGGACAAGGACCCAGAGGGAGACGAGGGCGACGGAGAAGAAGTGGATGAAGAGGACGGAGGGCTTTTTGATGAGGCCGCCGAGGAGGCCAGCGGGGCCTTCGATAAGTCCGAGTTGGAAGTAACGGAAGCAACCGCGTTGGAGGGCTCGGAGGTATTGGTCTGTTGGTGGGATGTTAGTAGTTGGGCTTCAGTTCAGAGGTGAGTGAGCGAGGAAGGATTGGGGGAGATGAACGCACCGTCAGCGGAGAACAGAGAGTATAGCGCTTGTGCGAGGATGTTGATCACGGAGGCCGACTTCTTTCTCTCCCAGTGGAATGCGGAGAGTTGCTTCAGGACTCGCTTTGTGTCGCCCAGATTGGGGACCTTCTCTGGGCTCAGGAGATCGCGCAGCGTCACCACGTCGCTGAAGGCGACTGTCATTCCACCTCCCGTCAATGGGTGCCGCATGTTGAGGGCATCACCGAGGATCACCAGGCCCGGAGTTTTGCTCGCGGAGGCGGGGAGGAAGGAATTCGGCATGGATCGCAGCTGGCCTTGTTCCAAGGCGGCGAGGAAGGCTGGCTGGACGGATTCTGGTAGTGAAGGGAGGACGACGTTTCGCATGTGATTCTTCACACCACCATTCTTGACGGACGCTGATGGGAGGTTTTCGGGAATATCGACGAGGATGCGGGTCTCGTGGGTTCCGATCTGGTACAGGAGGATCGGGGCATTATCGCTCAGCAAAACATGACCGTAGTAAGGCTTCGGCAGTTTCGTATCGATCAGCTCGAGGCCCCAGAACCTCGAGCGAACCTTGGGGGTATGCGGGTGATGTTGTTTGCGGAATTTGGAGGCGTAGCCATCAGCGATGACGGTGAGGTGGCCAAAGTAGCAGGCCCGGACGTTATCCTTGGACGTGCATTCGACACCGAGAACCTGCTGGGTGTGCGAGCAAGTGACCAGGTCCGTCGCCTTGGTCTCGACAACACTGACATTGGGACATGCCATGGCGGCCTCGCGCAGCTTCATCACAAACCGGCCGTGGTGAAAGCAGCGGCCCTCCGGCGCCGGCGACGTGGGCGTGGGCTTCGGGTAGGGAATCGCCACGACATCCTTGAAATATGAGACATAATACCCCTCCACCGGGATCGAGTCGATGCCCTCCAGACAATCGCGGAGACCAAGCTGCTCCAAAGCCTGGACACCGCCGGGCTGTAACAACTCCCCCACGATGCGATCGGGCTCTTTCAACGAGGCTTCCAGGAGAATGACGCTCCGTCCCTGTCGTCCTAAAGCGACTGCGAGCGCGCAGCCTAGAATCCCTGCGCCTATAATCACGAGATCGGCATGGTTGTGTTTGAGTCGGCGGGCTTCGGCCGCATCTAAGGAGGGAGATTTGGTAGCATGGCCGTTGGTAAGAGCGGTGGCCATGGTGGGGAGGGAATTCGGTCAGCAGAATCGATGGAATCGAGGAAATTGGTGAGAAGCACGGTGCATATTTTTATTTTCCCCTCTGAGAGACGACAATTCAGTACGTAGTAGAGTAAGCAAGTAATGAAGAGGACGGGGTGTCGGAGATAGAAAAAGAACGATACTGACCTCTTAGTGTTTTGCTGGAAAGGGGCCAAGAGTGGCGTGACATGTGAAAGTTTTCTTTTCCACTTTGCTCTTCGCTGTGCCGGATTCTTATTGGTGAGGAGTCCAGGAACACCGTATGATCGCTGAGAATCAACAAAGGACTGACTGGAACGGGAACGGAAAAGAGCATCTTCTCTTCTGATCTGATCTGATCTGATCGATCCCGATGAATACCTGTGTCATTTGTCTCCATCTTATGATTGGCCACCATACCCAAGTGGTTGGCCAACATTGTTGCCTGCAAAAGGAGTAAGGGATTCAGCGATATCCTTGATCTTTGATTTTAATCTCATCATCTCGATTCTAATTTCGATGAGTAGTAATAGTAGTAATAAACCGTACAATTAGCGTAAAGTACAGAGTGTCAAGAGTATATATACAGTGGCTAAGGTGCCTATCGCATGATCCATTAAGGGCGAAGATAGGTCTAGGCTCGGCCAGGGCTTGCATTCAAACCCCCTAGATGGCATCAGACGGATCGTCCAAAACCCGTCTCTTCTGATGTAAACGACGACTCTCGTTCCATCGAGCAGCAATCGATTTCGGGTCATTGTCAATCTTACCCAGCACTGCCTCCAATTCGTATTCTTCGTCCCATCCCTTGACCGTCTCGCGGACATCGGACTGATTGAAAAGACGTCTCGCGTCAAGAGGTTGCTTCAACTGTTGTCTCGATGACTGCTTCAGTGTAGCATCATGTTTGAGTTCCCATATCGGAGAGCACCCCTCATTCTTCTCCTCGAGCAGATCGGCGATATAATGAAGATAGTCCAACTGCTCAGGGGTGACGGGGCCGGCGACGGCACCCACCGTAGAAGGTGGACTTAGAGTGCCCAAGATTCGGCGGACTTCGACCACAAAATCACGACTGAGCGCGCTATCGCGTGATAAAGCAGTAAGAATACACCACCGTAAGCCGGGAATGTTGTTTGTCGCGGCGAAGGCGCGGGCGAACATCTTCATGCACACCCCGTCAAAGGTCGCTGCAAATCTGTAGCGGGACATGTACACGGCCGTCAGAAGCTCCAGGGCCATTTCCGGCTTATGCTGGGAGATCAAGCGTCGGCTTGTCGCAACGGTAAGGTGGTGCTTGACCTTCATGTTCTTCGTAGACCAACAAAGCTGGTAGAAGCGGAGGACTGCCATCTGGACTATGTGGCCAGTTGCATCCTCATCGACCGCCATGACTTGACGGAAGAAGATGGGGGAGAAGCGGACAAGGTGACGGATACTCCGCCATTCAGTCTCGATGAGAGTACGCGCTGCACTAAGACCGTGCTCGAGCAAAGTTGCAATGACCGCCATCTCAACGTGAAGCTGCCTCATCTGGAACCGGGCATTCTTAGCATTTTGGAAACACTTCAACGCTTCCTTCAGCTTTCCAACGTGCAAATAATGTGCCATCTGCTTATGGAGTTTCTGATATTGGTCGACAGGTCTCGACGGTGTCGTCTCTTGCATCGTTCTCTGGTACCACGATAACGGATTTTGTGTATATGGCATGCTGTTAACTTCCGGCAAAGGGAATGACTGTTGGTCGAAGCCCATAATACGTTGAGACGTGGAGCTCTGCCCGTACTTCACACGCGCTGCCTGCAGCATTTGCCAGAACCCCACTGGTGCTCCTTCCAATGCGAGGCGACGAGACCGTAATATCTCCAGAAATTGCTGCTCGTTGATGGGGATGTCCCACGATCGTTGCTTCGCCATACTTGTAAATTCCGCAATCATGTCCTTGTCCCCTTTCTCTACAAAGGCCTCCAGGATATGCTTGTACAGCACTCGGTCGGGGACTATGTCATATTTATCGAGGTATCGGAAGACAAAATTGCGAATCTCAATCCCCGAATGTGAGACCCAGTACTCGAGAAATATTCGATCAAAAATTGGAAGAAAGTCGCGCCGGCGTCTCGTAAGCTTGAGCCTGTGCATCTCTTGCAATCCCGCGTCGACTCCCTCCCAGTCGCAGTTCAGAGCCTTGGCGTACACCAGTAGGCCCTGTGTTCGGCAACGAAGAGGTAGCCCATATATAGTCGTCATATCATGAACCAGAGCTTCGGCGTCGGCAACTCGTCCGAATTCAACATATGCCTTGATCACCGGGTTGAACAGTTTGTCGCTGGGCTGTTTTTCGAACTTTGGAAGAACTGTCAAAATCTTCTTTAACTGCCCGTTCAACAACTCGATGCTTCTTGTCTTCCTCCAAAGACCGGAGAGGTAGGCTCCGCACAAGCCACAATCACGGTCATGTTGTAGATTCCGCAAGAGAAACCATTTCGCAGTGGTGAGTCGGTGGGATTCAAGCAGACTCCGAAGCACAACGTCCACCATCTCCGGAGGGCAAGGGAACTTGTGCATGTACCGCGTATAAACGGTTGCAACTGATTCAATGCAACCCTTCTTCGCCAAAGCCAACATCAAAGTCTTCCACATCTCAGGTGTGATCTTATCTACCTCTTCGAGCCGCTCAAACACGCTTCTAGCGATAAACACATTGTCCTCTTTGCAGTTGACGAAGAATACTTTCACAGCCATCTCCTTCCTGTCCGAAGATATACCATTCAACGAGGAGGAATGTGCCTCCAGGAAGAACTGGGCCGCCTCAATGGGACGACCGCGGTCGAGCAGTTCCTGCATCCGTGTCGGGACGAGAATCTGCTCTTCACTCTGCGATGCCTCACTCTCTATTAACGCATCGGAGACTTCAACCGACGAGCTTGCATGATTTAGCTCGATGGCATTCTTCGTCCGCTCCATGGCGTCCACAACCCGGACCTGCCCTGGAGGAACAAAATCTCTTCGACCCAAACCACTCTCAAGATTCGGCCGTGATGTAAGCGCATCGACAAGTTGCGAACGTGCAGTTTCCAAGTAAGACTCTGCCTGGACTGCAACCCGCGGATCCTCCAGCCCCATGCCTGGACGTCGAATGCCCTCATGCTGCAAAGCTACCACGTCATCATCCTGCGTAGCCTGCCCTTCTCGTATCTTTCTGTCTGCCTCCTTCAACGACGCCAGCCCCATGAACTCGCCCGCTTCCGCTGCTTCCATCATACGGGCGAGCCTTTTCGCGGCAGACGTGGCATCGTAGTTGGGCGCGGAGGTCTGCAGGGCCCGTTTATTCTCGACAATGCGCTCGGCGACTCGGACTCGGCGATGAACATCGTAGGTGATGGCTGCGACCGTGCAAAAACTACCCACGGTTGAGCCGGCAAGGGCCAATCTGCGCAGAACCCGGAGAGTGTTTCGAGAGGGGACAGCCGGGGGGCTGTTGGTTGGCTTGGAGATCATGGTGGTAGAACCTGTTGCACCGCAGGCGGCGGGTTCTATGGGTATCACCTATGAAGCATTGATATGAATAGTAAATCTGGATAAAGCTCAAGAAATGGGGACAATGCCCGAAAAACAGGAGAGGGACGCCAATGGGCACAATTGAGTTGGGAGCTTCAACGGGGCAGTTTCGGTGGACTTTTTCTGGGCTCCAGCGGAAAGTTTGCATGCGTTGCACTTGAGGGCTTTGTTGCATGCCGTAGTCCTCCGATCGCTCTCCGGATCCAGCCAGGATCATACGACAACTATCAGCATCGGTACCTAGCTATGTGCTGTATTTAAATCTGTATAACTGAATTTTGGACAAACAAATTCACAAAGTGTCCCTTATTTGTACAGTGTAGAGATACCATCGCACCCAGCTCCTATGGCTTTATCGCGGACAGTATGAAATGTTCTAGATATTCAGAAATTGCTACTGAAGGTACTCCGTACGCCGAACCAAAAACGTACACATGACAGCACATGGTCAATCACTGATTCCGCCTTGTATATGATGCTAAGACTGTAAGAGAGTGTCCTCGTCTCCATCCCCGTCTTCATTCGCCTCAAGTCGAGGACTGCTTGGCCGAGACTCGTCAATGGATACTGCATAGCGTTAGCATTCCGTAAGTACTCGGTGGAAGGGAATAATGCCGAACCATTTGGCGTTATATAGAAGCTACTGCAGAGCGCCAATACAAACACAGCTGCGAGAGAAACGAAGACTGTTTGGGTATATTTGCCCACTGTCAGGCTATAGACGAGATTGCATAAAGTAGGCGCGATCACTCGAGCCAGAGCATGTAAGAGACCTTTAGCACCGAGTATTTGCCCGACTCGATCACGAGGCACGTGTTTGGTCAGCGATGATTGCAGCGTAGGAGTACCTAGGCTTCCTAGAGCGGCAACGATGCCCGAAAGAGTCATAAGCGCGCTGCTTCGTACTAGTGCATATCCCACATAGCCAAGAAGATCGAAAAGGATGGATATCTGTATAACAACAAGCTCCACCTTATTGGAGCCGGGAATAGCGCGCTGTCCGGCGGTGCGCTTGTGGAAGATGCGTGTGACAATAGGATGCACCAAGAAAAGAACGATGACGCGGACAGTGCTGACGGCCGAGATGAAGATGCTGGATTCGACGTTTCCCCATCCAAACATGAATTCAGCATAGATGATCACAATCTGGGCGGTGCCAAAGGCAACAGCAAATACGACTGTATCAATGGCAGCAAGAAGTAGAATGTTTCTTCGCAGGGCAGGGCTTGCGCCCTTGCGGTTAGGAAAAAGAGAGCTGGGGCGTCCAACCGGTGGACACAAAATCGAGAGTGGTGTGATGAGGTTCTTTGGGTTTAGATGTTGAAACCAAGTAGAAGAAAACCAGCCAGCAGTTCCCTTTTGAGTCAACCTCATCCGGTGTTTCTCTCTCGCAGCGTTCTGTTGCTCCTTTGACAGCGATTCTGGAATGACAAGCAGAACCATGATGAAGAAGAGCGCATGGAATGCCAGGCCCGCAGCGAAAATGTGTATCATCTCTCCGGTCCTCTTCATAACGATCGCTGCAATGAGTGGTCCAGACGCCAATCCGATGAAGAGAGCACCATGGAGATACCCAAACGCCACGCTACGTTTTTCTGCGGCAGTACAATCGGAAGCATAAGAGGTAGCAAGGGCCAATACCGTGGTAAAAGAGCCCCCAATGCCGTCCAGTAGAGCGCCTACTAGGAGGAGGTTGATGGAATATTGCTCTGGTCTGGCTGCTACGAGGACTGTGAGTGTTTCACCAAGCACAGCCCCAAGCGAGCTCAGTGCGATCAACTTTGTCCTGCCATAACGGTCTGACATATGACCGAGTCGCGGACTGACCAATGCGGATAGGATTCCTGCTATCAGATTGAGGTAGAGCTGGAATCGAGCCACGAGAGATTGCACCTCGGGCACCTGGCACTGAGGGTTGTCTTCTCCAATGATAACAGGCAGATACGTAAAGTTAGGATCCTGCGAAGCCTTCTTGGCAAGATAGTCCCTGCAAACAAGAGAAAGGACCAGATTGATCTTGGGGACGGCAACGCCGGCAAACCCTAACATGTAGAGAAGCAGAAACGGAAACAACCAAAAGACCTAGAAAGAGATCAGAACACGGTGGATGGGTTTGAATCGTGAACATTGTCACAACGCACATGAGGCCGTCTGAAGAATTCCCAGCAACCGGCCCTCTGGCCAGCTGTGTTCTGCTCCGAGCCTTCTGCATTCCCGTGGCCTAATAGTAAGGGTGTACTTTCGTGGACATGCAATCGGACTGTGTCCTTGATACTATCACTTGAACTGGTTCGAACACCAGTATTTGACGAGACAGCTCTGGCCTGCAGCTGTGTATCAGCCTCAAACGCTTCCTCGCTCTCCATTGCTAGCGATAAGGAGTTTAATAAAAGCGAGGAGTCTCCCTGGGTCCCGAGGTGATATGAGTGTGAAATCTACATTCGCGATACACTTGATAGCGGTGATGAGAACAATACTCCGCAGATTGTGAATTATATGGAGTACGGATGGCTCTCAGCCCTGGGACGAAAGAATGTAAGGATCAAGCGAGGGGATGGCCAAGAATGAAGGGAATCAGGATGATCATGGAGATAGCTGGCGGACCGAAGTGGGCGCAACATGGCAGTCAATGAACTCATGATTACCAATTCTACACGAGAACTGGGAAACCGGAGCTGGAGTGACTTTGCGGCCGTTGGGCTCTGCGTCAGCCCGATCCCGACCGACCAAGTAAATCCACAAGCAACGCTACGAGGTCATTCTTATCGGATTTTGAGATTTGAGCCGTTGCATTAATCCGGGTCGATTTTTCGATAAGGTACGCCCACTCGCCGGCCAAATCATGATTTGTTGTTGCACTTGTGCGACTTGTGAATGATGACAAAGTAACTGTCGAGGTTGATTAACTGGAGACTTAGCTATGAAATGCTCCGTCCATATCATTCATATCATCTTGATAGAGGTCAAACATTGAAGACCCAACAACGCAATGAGATTATATGATCGAACTTTTCAATTATAGGTTGCTTCGCTGCGCCCCGCAAATAAATCATCTCGCATGACAGTACAACGTAACGCCCTGAGGAAAATGGCCCCAAATATTGTATACAACGGCTGGGAACAGCCACGGTAGAAATAATCTAAATTACAAGAGAAGAAACTTGCTCACCAGCAAAGAATTTCTTCTGCTCCAGGCATCGTTCGCTCTTACAGCCTTGACAGCGCAGAGTCATCTGTAATGAGCACTTCTCTCCCGTACGGAGGTGCTCTTGGGCAATGTCTGCTAGGGCCTGGATGAAGATGGGATTGCCATTCAAACTCTCGGCTCTCTTGACACCCGGGGAGTTTGCTTCCTTGATCACTTCCAGATCCAACTCGTATAGAGTTTCAATATGATCGCTGGTGAAGGCAATGGGGACTAGAATGATATCGGTATGTCCACGCTTGACATAGTTTTCGACCGTATCGCTAGTCTGTGCTCCAAGCCAAGCAGATGGTCCCACCTGGGACTGCCAGCACAGTCGGTAGGGGTTGCTGAAATTCAATCTCTGCATGACAGCATGGACGGTTGCAGCGACTTCAGCAGGGTATGGGTCACCTAGGAGATGCGTTAGCGAGAAGGTTTTGTTTACCGGTAAGAATGAGCCTCACCTCGGTTGACAACACTCATAGGCAGACTGTGGGCTGAGAACAAGAGAACGACACCGTTTCGCTTCTCCTCCGGGTAGGTCTTCAGCTGGTCCTCGATGTTCCGGGCGAAAGCCTCCACGAGCCCAGGGTGCGTTGGCCACCGATCAATGACACTCCACTGAATGGCACCGGAGGAGTCTACGTCGCCATCTGCACGCTTGCCCTCCAGCCTCGTTCTCCATTTCCACAACTCGTTCAGCGAGCTACCCGTCGTGGAGCACGAATACTGGGGATACTGTGTGAACGCAACAGCGCGCCCTCCTCTTCCATTACCGAACCCATCTTCTAATAACTTTGTGTACATTTCCTCCGTCAGAGGGTCGGCGTACCGGAATGCGACGTAAGGCTTGTGAGGAGCCGTTTCGGGATTGATTTTGTCCAGCAATTTGCACATCTCCTCGCACTGATACTCGGACCATTTCCTGATCGGCGAGCCTCCACCAATATCAGAGTATTGCCGTTGGATCTTCGGGGTTCTCCGCTTAGCGATGAGAGGACCGAGGTACGATTGAAGTCGTCCGAGAGGAATCAGATCGCCATCGGCCTGGAATACGAAGACAGTAATTGTCAGTCTCATGTAGAGTGGTAGTATTTGGCATATTGAGGGGTGCGTACAAATAATCTGCTCAGGAAATCTTCTACTTCGTCAGTCTTTGATGGCCCACCCATGTTGAGGAAAACCATTGCCGTGGGGCCCTTGGACCCAGTTGCATCTTGAGTGACCGGGGGAACTGCTGTCGCAAGGCCCTTCCTCTGCTCCTGCCCATAAGTTAGAGCGGTGCGAGACACAGTTGATCGCACGCCCGGACAAGCTCCATTCAGTATGTGCCTAGAAAGCGTTAATGGCCGGCGGAGAGCCATGGTGAGGTGCGATGATAATGTATTTGAAAGAGTCGGCCGCTGTCGATCTGTCTATCAACAGTATACTGAGGCTACCAAAGTACACCGAAAAGTATTTTGACCACTCAATTGAAGAGTTGTGGCAAGAAGAATTGTAACCAGATCCACGGTGAACGGCAGCAGGAGAGTCCAGAACCTGGGTACCTACCTTACCTTACCTAGGTGGTTGATGACGGAGCAGCGCGGCAGCTGGAAGTTTTGGCCAATCAGTGATGACTTGGGGTCATCAAGTCTTGGTGCAAACACGTGATGTTCGTGTTTCCCCGCGTTGCTTCCATTGACGGAATCGCGTCACTTGTGAAGGCGGCGGGCACGCAGGCAGCAGAGCAGTAGGCACTCAAGGCAGAGAAGGAGGTGATGTAAATACCAACCATATCTTCTTGCTTTCAATCGTACCTCTTTTTCCCTTCTTCATTTCTACTGTAACTTTAAATCCATCCATTATTACATTACAGTGGACCAACATGGCTGATGACAATCCATACCGGGATGATGAAACGGTGGAAGAAGAGGAGGAAATCGATGAGACTGTACGCGAAATCTCTCCATTGTCAAGGCATTATGCACTAAATATCTCTCGCAGGGCTACAAAGCAGTAAAGGACGCCGTTCTCTTCGCCATCGAAGTCAGCGATTTAATGTTGACTTCGCGTCCATCATCTGACACTAAGAAGAGAGTGGAAGAATCACCAACCACCGCGGCTTTGAAATGTGCATACCACCTCATGCAGCAACGCATCATATCCAATCCTCGTGACATGATCGGCGTATTACTCTACGGGACGCAGGCGTCCAAATTTTACGACGAGGATGAGAACAGCCGTGGCGATCTATCATATCCTCACTGCTACCTTTTTACGGATCTAGATGTCCCTTCAGCGCGAGAGGTGAAAGAACTCCGTGCTCTGGCAGAGGGCGAAGGGAAAGCAAGAGATATACTCGTGCCATCGAAAGAGCGGGTCTCCATGGCCAATGTACTTTTCTGTGCGAATCAGATATTCACATCCAAAGCCCCCAACTTTCTATCCCGGCGATTGTTCATCGTCACAGACAATGATAACCCTCATGGGGATAATAAGAGTCAGCGATCGGCTGCTACCGTCCGCGCGAAAGATCTTTACGATCTAGGGGTGACCATTGAGCTGTTTCCGATCTCTCGGCCTGAGCATGAGTTCGACAGCTCCAAGTTCTATGACGTAAGACTAGCCGGTGTTGACTGCCAGGGTAGGTAACTTTGTGGCTCATATTGTACAGGATATCATCTACAAAACCTCGCCAACCGATGCAGAGGCTCCTGTGTACCTGAAAGACGATTCAAAGGCGTCGACTGCCACCGGAGACGGGATCTCGCTGCTGAACGGCCTCCTGTCCAGCATAAATTCCCGGTCGGTCCCGCGTCGAGCACATTTCTCGAACATGCCACTGGAGCTTGGGCCGAACTTCAAGATCTCCGTGACAGGATATCTCTTGTTCAAACGCCAGGCACCTGCACGCAGCTGTTATGTCTGGCTTGGCGGCGAGAAGCCTCAGATCGTCAAAGGAGTAACTACCCAGATCGCAGATGATACCGCTCGCACCGTGGAAAAGTCAGAGATACGGAAAGCGTACAAATTTGGTAACGATCAGGTCTCGTTCACTCCCGAGGAGCAAAAGGCCCTGAGACACTTCGGTGACCCAGTGATCCGTATCATTGGATTCAAGCCACTCTCCGCTCTCCCTTTCTGGGCCAACGTCAAGCACCCATTCTTCATCTACCCTTCTGAGGAGGATTACGTGGGCTCGACACGTGTATTCTCTGCTTTGCACCAGAAGCTCTTGAAGGATCACAAGATAGCTCTTGTCTGGTTCATTCCCCGCAAAAACGCGGCTCCAGTGCTGGGCGCAATGATAGCGGGTGAAGAGAAGGTCGACGAAAATGGCGTTCAGAAATTTCCTCCTGGAATGTGGATTATTCCTCTACCATACGCGGACGATGTTCGACAGAATCCTGAAACGACACTCAATGTAGCGCCAGAGCCCCTGATCGACCAGATGCGGACGATTGTCCAACAGCTGCAGCTTCCCAAGGCATCATACGAACCGCAGAAATATCCAAACCCATGTGAGCTGGGAGTTTTTCATTCACTGACGAGTAATGCTGATTGTTTCCTGCAGCGCTCCAATGGCACTATCGCATTCTACAGGCCCTTGCACTAGATGAAGACCTTCCCGAAAAGCCTGAAGACAAAACAATACCGAAATACCGCCAGATTGACAAGGTAGGTTACTTTTTGTTTTGGTTCTTCTCTTTGTCTCCGCGCTTCCTGCTACGGAGCATTGCTAACCTGCCTCAGCGTGCCGGGGATTATGTTCTATCGTGGGCCGATGAATTAGAAAAACAGTACGCGGCAACGGCAGCGCAAGGCCCAAAGAGCACCTTGGTGAAACGGAGCACCAAAGACCGAGCCGCCGATGGCGATGAAGCTTCCAGTCATCCGTCAAAGAAGATCAAATCAGAGAGCAAACCTGAAGGAGTGGAAGTCGAGGTTCGGCATCACTATGAGAAAGGAAGTCTTTCGAAGGTAAGATGGCTTGCGTGCCGACTGCCTGAAGGTTGCTAACGGGTGATATGTGATATAGCTTACTGTAGCGGTTCTCAAGGATTTTCTGACCGCTCATGGGCGCTCTACAGCGGGGAAGAAAGCGGATCTCGTTGAGCGAGTCGAGGAGTATATGGAGTCTAAATGAGAGTTTCGAATAAATGCTATGATGAGTTGATTCAGAGGCTCTGCTTCGTTAGTGGGTAATGATAAGCCTGGGTGACAGGAGAAAGGCATCATCCCTTCGACTCACGTTCATCACAATACTGATGTCCTAAGAGGACACATATCAGATTACAACCAAAAATACAAAATGTGTCTATATGTACAGGGTAAAAAGCGTCCAGGTATCTCAGATGACCATCGTCTATAAACGCCATTGCAAAAGGACCACGCAGGCTAACAAAAACAAGACTGCGAAATCAGCATTTCCCATAGACCTGACAATAGCAGACCTCCTCGTCGGGACAACTACAAAAGAGTCAGAGTCCGCTCACGCCCACAGGTATCAGGGAATATAGTCAGAGCACTTACTATACAGCCTCCTTGCCGAAAATCACATGCCACAGGAACTCCATCACGCGCCCACTCGTCGCATCGTCCCTGTCGGTGTCGATCACCCACTGCCGGAATCTGATATAATCTTCGCGCGGCCGCTGGAGGACCTGCTCCCGCGACACGGCGAACTGCGCACAGCACGCGGCGCCGACTTCCTTTGGTTTCGCCAGGAACTTCTGCTGGTGCGCTGCACCCCCGGGCATTTCCTGGGCGGGCGAAGTCGTCGCGTTAAGCGGCGGGGTGCTCGTTCCGTCGAAGATCTCCGCCCAGACGTTCTCGGTGACGTGGCGGTTGAGGCGGTGGTTGGCCTTGCAGCCTGGGTTCCAGTTGCAGCGCAGGTTGACGTACCCGTTGCGCTGGACGAAGTCGAGCTGGAGGGCGCGCATGGCTGCTACGTTGTTGTGGAGGGGGGCGTCGACGTGCCAGGCCATGAGGAAGCCGGCGCGGTGGGAGTGGAGGAAGGCAATGGTGGAGGGGAGGGCGTCGTAGTGGTCGATTAGGTAGGTGAGGTAGGCCATGGACTCGTGGCCTTTGTTCAGCGGGGTGGTGAGCTTGTGAGGGTCTGTGGTGGTTGCTTTGGAGGGGTTGACGGTGTAGATTGCGCGCTGCCAGCTGTCGGGGTTAGTTAGTAGACGGTTTGGTGCAGGACTTGATCGACGTACTCGGGCAGTTCTTCCTCGACCCACTCCGTGTGCTCTTCTTCCAGCTTAGCCATGACGATGACTTTGTCGTTTGTTCGTCCATGAGGGAGGGTTGGAACGGTCTGCGGGAAATATCGCGATTTGACCCAGTCGACCAGGTATGTGCCAGCACGGTACTGGTCGCAGAAATCTTCCAGATGCACCTTGAGAAGATACAGCGGTATTAGGAGCAGCAGAGTTGCGCAGCATATGATTCGGGAACTGTTTTTCATTGTGACTGTTGTGATTGTGACGGTGGTTTTCTCCAATATGAATGATTCGCTATACCAACCACTATAGCATATAGGGTGTATCCAAACAAAGGCACCGTGAAGATCAATACCCAAATTCAGCCATTGAGTAAGGGACCAGCCTGATATATTAAAAGTAATATGGGGTCAAGTAAAAGCAGCCGGATGAGAGCAGGGCCGCTGGGGAAGTATATCAACCGCAAACTACCAGAGGTAACAGAAGCTGAAGAGAAAAGAAGAACTCAGGAGCGAAAAGGGTGAACTTTGTACTAGCTTCAGAGTCCAGAGCAGCCACCCCCGAAGAAGGAACCCGTCCATATTGGATTTGGGGGCGATCAGTGTTAGGCTGATTCGCCTCTCAATCACCGGGTTGGGGCCCTGGGGGTTCATTTTGGCATTGGATTTTGACTTGACTCTGAGGGGCATGGTTCTTCTTCTCCACTGGCTGGGCCACGCGTTAGTCACCACTACGTACTAACTAACTAAAGTCTGTGTTAGCAGTAGTAAGGAAGTAGTGTTAGGCAGTCACTAACCAGAAGCCACTAACCACAGCTTCGTCCAAACCTAAACATACAAAATCCCTCAAGGGCCCAGGGGTCATCCAGTCGGCGTCCTTCGTTCACCATTCTAGGGGTCTTTGCCGTTATTTAGCGTCTTTAGCGGGGAAGCTTGGCGCTCACGACAGCAGTCACAGCGCAAAGTGGAAATTTGGAAGGGACTCGCTCACAGACGGCTCAGTGCACTATTGTTGCAAAGGTTGTTCGCGGGCCCCTGACACTTCGTTCAATTACCAATGCTCATCATGATCGCATTGAGGGGCGAAATGTGACCTCAGTCTGTCATCGTGAGGGGGCATGTCGGACTGGTTCTGAGGCCATCAAGAGCCACATTGAATCTGGAAAACGAACCAAGGTTTGCTCGTGGCGTTGTCCCAGACAAGGTTTCGTGGAGGTTTCCTGTCCATCGCTTCGATGCGTAGTGCGTATGTACGAGGCCTGGCACCGCAACCGTGGCTCATTTCCATCTTTGTGTGATGTTCTTTCGCCCTTTCTGTGTGGCGATGATGGCATGGCTTTTACGTTGTGAGGCTGTGGGCGTTGATATCCCGCTGATCAGCATTGTCAATTTCTCCAACCAATGTTGTGGACGAACCAACTCACGAAGTATCGAGTGTATAGATAATCAGTAGTGACGATCGAATTAGTTAAGAAGACAAGTGTTTGACATAGGTCTTGATGGGTCTTGAGCAAGGATGAAAGGCCCTGGTCTTAAGCCGCGCTTACTCTTCTTCCTTGGCCTCCTTTTTTCTCTTTTTCTTTTCTAAAATCTGAACATAAGAACTAACAGTGGGGTGTGAGCCGTGACATTTCACAATGACTCTTTGTCTTTCAACTATCATTCTAGTAGACCTTGCTGTATCTGAGGTTTTTGGACCTCGATACAATGCAACCTCAGTGGAGCATGTCACCTGCATTGTATTTATGGCACCACTGTCTCAGACTGTGCTGGAAATATACCATATTAGACTATTATTATCAAATTGAAGTAGTATGTACGAAGTGACCTATCATGGAGGGCTAGCTTGCGCATGGTAGAACAATTGTGCTGCCTAGATAACTATATGTGGACAAGCTCAAGGACCTTAAAGAACTCAGAAAAGCGCGAAAGCTTATTCCGTAGCTATTTAAAGGGCTTGAGAGTTGAGACGTATTTTCCATGGTAAAAAGTACTTGAAACATATCCACTACATATACAGAAGTCAAATTTGGGTTGCTGCTCTGTTGGGGATCAAAGAGACGTTATACAATATATAACCAGAGCAGTGCACACTTTGTTTTATACATTGTGTACTCCGTACCTTGCGGCCAGCGCAACTAGATACAATGCCATGCCGTTCATGAATGGTCACCAGGAGGATTAAGACTCCCCATCCTCCTCCTCATCGCTGCTGACCTCCTCACCCTCTGCGATCGCTTGCTCTCGTAGTTTTCTCGCACGCTCTCTCTTCTTGTCAAGCAAGTGATTCAGCTTTTTTGCGACGTTGAACACACCACCAGTGCCTGCCCCGCATGCAGCACACGAGGGGTTCTTTCGATACCGCTGCAGGGCGCATGACTCGCAAAAGTAATGGCCGCATTTCGTGATAATGGGATTCTTATAGGAGCTCTTGCAGATGATGCATGCAAACGGGATGCTCTCGAGCAGTTCTTCGTCATCATCGTCCTCATCATCTTCCGCAGTCTTCGCATCGCCGCTTCGTTTCGAGACAACCCGACCACTCAATTGCTTGCCTTTGGTACCAATCTCCCATTCTCGGTCCAGCTCCCAGCCCTGTTTGTAGTCTTCTCGAGCGTGAAGAAATTTGCAGGAATCTGTGCGACGGTTAGTAAGAGCTGTTCTATTCAGAAAAAGAAGAAAGAGAGACACATACCTCCAAAACCGCAGAACCCAGTCTGCTTCCAATCCTTACATACATCAGGCGCAAAGTCCATGACTGTCACCGTACGGACGTTGGTAGGCGCTTTGATAGGACCGAACTGCTTTGTAGGCGCATTGGGATTCTTCTGGATGAATGACGAATAGTTCGCGGCGCCCTTGTAGGTACCGTCGGGCGCTGATGGCGCGCTTGACGTCGGCCGATCTCTTGTCGTCCCTAAGAGGTTCTTCTCACTCAACTCCTCGTCATACCAGTTGGAGTGCTTGGTCGCATCGTTACTCGAGGTCAAGGGAATAGCGCCTGTTTCGGTGGCGCGTTGGTCTTCGATTGTAGTGCGGCGCGGACCAGCTGTAGCCGAAGAGGCAGTCACTGCGGCGTTCTTGCGCCGTCGTTTGATCCGGCGACCTTCCTCGTCATCAGACGATGTGAAATCAGAGTCGGAATCTGAAGCAGGTGGCGGCGTATCGGGCTTCTTGCGGAAGTTGGCTTTAGCCTTGTTGGTGCGTTTCTTGAAGGAGATTTGAGGAACAGCATCTGCAGCTTGAGTTTCTTCCGCCATCTTGGAACAAATATTTCCTTGGCCAGAATTATTGTGCTGTGGCGCGGAGAATAGCTGCCGTGTATAGACGCAAGAGGAGAGCACATCATTAACCCAGGTCACGTGGTGCATGACGAGGCTAGTCACATGACATCACATGACTGCTACATGGCCTGGAGGCCTTGGGCATCCGTCCATGTTCCTGGGACGCGATCCATGGATCATGGGAATATGGGAGTACCGTACCTTAGCCTTAGGTAGTTTTTTTGGGCAGCGCAATTCGGGTAGAACCGTAAACATGGACAACTGACTAGGTAGCAACCAAGTCAACGACGCACTATTCAAGAGATCTACCATTGTGAAAGAGATAAACTATGGTACCTTTGTGGCTTTGACATAACCTTGCGCTTAGTCGCCTGGATTATTGGACATCGGCAATGATAACAATGGATCAAAGCCTGTCAGATACTCCGTAGTTAGTGAACCCCCTCGTCATTATGTAGATAGATCTCTGATCTCAGATATCAGATCATTATTCTTCTTTCCCGCGTAGTCGTATCCTGAGATTTCATCTCAATTATGATGTTTGCAAGCAGACAGAAATGAAATGAAATAGATGTCTAAACTGTCGCCCGCACGGCCCATACTATGATCCTAGATTGAAGCAGCAAACATATGTGCCTCACTCCACCCTCAACTCCATTCCTCCCTCCCTCTCCTCCCACTGTCTGTCCTCTCTCTCCCTCTCCCTCTCTTCTCTTCTTCCTTCTTTTGTCTCCCCACCCAACGAGTCGCTCTCGTCTCGTTGTTGTCTGTACTGCCATTATCATATTATTATTATTATTATCCATCACTCTAGACTTCCTTCTTCTTTTCTTTTTTTCCATACACTCTTCCCCTCCTTTCTCTTTCCTTTCCTTTAATCTTTTCCCTCATCTTTCCCCTTCTTCAGTCACCAATACCAGTCTGTCTTTTGTCTTTCTTTACTTCCCTTCCTTTCATTCTTTTTTCTATCTGATTTAATGCCCAATTGTACGACGTAGTCGATCTGACACCCTCCATCCAACCTTGTAATCCACTATCTTGGTCTCGTTCCCTGTTTTGCCAGATCACTACTACTGCTGCTCGTTCCCGAGTGTTGAACTTGCATTGGTCTGTTGTGGTTGGTCCAACACCCTGGCTACATCCACGCACACTCGCCATTACGTCCACAACGCGTTTGTTGTCATCGGCGTCGTCAGTCCAGGTTTACGGCCCGTCTTACAAAACAAACATCGCTCGATTTGAAGGGTCGCATTCGCTTGCGATCATTCTCTCTCGATATTTCACGATATTCGGTGCGCTATCTCTGTCACGTCAATTCCCGGACACAGCCACCTTGCCGACCGACGGTGCGCTTATCGTTTCCACCGTCGCATTCAACTTGGCCATCCAAACACCGGATACATGGTCGCTGGCCTTGTAAGGACGCACAACCTGAGAATCGAGAATATCGAATCGCGAAACTGAAAAGGTGGATCAGATGATGCTTTGAGGCTGAGATCGGTATAACGAGGAACGAGGCAACGAGTTTCCAGCATTCCAACGGCGGCTGTTTCCTCATTTTGGTCAAGCTCGATAGGAACCACCCCGTGGTGCGCTCATCGCCGTAAGAAACGCCCACCGATTCACAACAACACCACAGACGCGGAAGGACAAGGTCATACTTCCAGAATGACGTCGATGGATGACCCGTTTGTCGCTAGGACAGAGGAGCGTGTTTCCCGCGATGCGCATAGGTACTCCTCTTTTGACTCGCAGCTGTTCAGTCTCAATGCATCTTCGCCAGCACAGGCCAAACGAGCTCTCGAAGCTCATCTGGCGGAGACAGAGCGCCGACTCGAGGAGGCATCGAAGCTCGGCACAGCACTCATTGAACAGCAGAGAGAGCTCGAAGAAAAGTTGAGAGAGGTAGAACAGCAGCAGGATGAGGACCAGATCGGGCCGCATCTGCGCCAGAAGCTCGTGGATCTGGAAAGGGAGTACAATGAGATTGGTCGTGAGACTGCTAGAGCCTTCCTGGCTCCGAAACGTCTGGCGGGTGGTGATGAAGGTCACCTGGGCACGCCCTCGCTTGATCAAAAGGTAGGCCCGCAACGCTTCCTGTACCATCCTCCAAATACTAATCTTCTGAGCAAAAGTCGCCACTCAGTCCCGTCCTATTCGCCAGCCAAGCGACCAACTCTCCCAGCAAGGTGAGCGTTCCGTCACGGAAACAACGAAACCAACCCTCCAGCCGTGTCCATGACATTGAATTCGCGACCGAGATTTCTACCTCCCTCCTGGCCCAGGTTCGTCAATTGCAGGCCATGCTCGCTGAGCGCGAGGAGGCGTTGAAAAGTGCCAATCTTGAGAAATCACGACTGGAGCTGGAGGCGGAAGGGTACGCACAGCGAATCCGGGCGCTGGACGAGAGCGAGGAGCGCTACAAGGACGAGAATTGGAACCTCGAAACTCGAACACACGAGCTTATGACCGCGATGAAGGAGGCTGCCGATCGCGAGAACAGACTTAACAGCACCCTGGGTGCCGTCACTTCAGAGAAGAACGCTGTTGAACGAGAGCTGGAGGAGTTGAAACAGGCCAATGCTCGGTTGATCGAGGAACAGGCTGCTGCTCAGAAGGCCAATGATGCTGAGATCCACCTCCTGCGCAGGAACCTTAATGCAGGAGATGCCGAGAAGCTTGCCCTCCAGAAGAAGCTTGAGGAGTTGAACTCCCAGAACGAAGAGCTTGCCAGAGTGGTTGCGATGCGCCTTCGTCAACAGGAAGCGCAAGCCACCCTCGAAGTTCCACGAGACCATCATCCTTCGGACGACGACCAAGCCACTCCAGATAACTCACCACCGCCGTCTCCGAACAAGTTCACACCGCGTCATAATCACCTAGAGACTGAAACATTGCGCAGTTCGCTTGGCCATGCTCATCGTATGATCCAGAATCTCAAGAGTACAATCCATCGAGAGAAGACTGAAAAGATTGAATTGAAACGTATGCTACAAGAGGCGCGGGATGACATCGAACAACGTCGCCGTGAGGCTGCTGCCCCGGCGGGCCCTTCCAACAAACGCCAAAAGACCAAGCCAGATACCTTCAGGAAGCCGGCGAGACCGGATCTGCTGGGAGCTGGCCGGAAGGGTAAAACTGAGATTGAGATTCAAGACACAGACTGGGAGGACAATGCTGCGGATGCCACCCCGACACGTCACGCTTCGACCTCCTTGACTCGCGACCGTTCCGGTGAACGGTCCTCTGGCTACCCAAGCGACGCTTACCAGACTGCTACCGAGGCCGATGATGCATTTGAGACTGCCAACGAGCGGGAAACCGCAACGGAAAGCGAAGCCTTCCAGACTGGCATTGAGAGCATGGCTGATGACAGTTCTGACACTGATGAGCTGACTGAGACTGAGGATACTGTGCAGAGGACCCCTCGCCAACGTGTTTCTTCATCTTTGATCATGGCCAAGGCTCGTGACCGTTCGTCATATCACAGCACGGCATCCACTTCCGCAGATGAGGATGAAGGCGTCGATGAAGGCTTCCCCTCACCTAGTCAAGCACACGCTCCCAGGTACAGGCTTAGGAAGAAAACGAGTGTCCTCAGAAAAATCCGTCCCTCAGGAGAGGCACCTATGGCATACAGCAGCCGGCCTTCGAGTGCACGAGACTCGCCTGCGACTAGCTTTACCCAAGCTTCAGTTGCCCCAGAAGGGCACAGTCTCTTCGAAGAGCTTGCAGAACTCGAGGGCGGCGAGGATGAGGACGGAACCTTTGGTGCCAACTCCCAGGCATCTACCCCTCGTATGCTTCCTACAGTGGATTCGCGAAGACCCTCGGAGGCCATTTTGGACGTACCGGCCAAGCCCGCAATGGTCGACTCAGGCATGATGACCGATCCCTGGGAACCTACGGCGTCTACTACTGCTGCAATTGCCGGCGTTGATGAGGCTGTGCCTATTGCACCAGTCACGCCAACGAGGGCAACTGAAGCCGGCGTGGCCGTCAAGGAACCGCCGAAGCTGGTCAATTCTGCAACCCAATGGACACCTCTCAAGTCAGGCGCCGAGCCAAATGGCGATCAAGTATCTAGTGTACCGACCCCACCGAAGATGGCCTGGGATGATGCCTCAGATGCGGAGCGAGAGATGACCAGTCTCTCTGCGCCTCCAGTCGCTGAGCTAGACTTTTCGTCAGTTTCATCCCAAGAGACCTCGCCAGTGGCTCCTACACGACCACAATTGATTACATCGTACGTCATCGGCGGTATAACCGAACCAGTTGCACTTCCTGCTTCGGTACCGCGGGAGATGTCTCTGTCATCCATATCCTCTCAGTCCACAGAGCCTGTCATGGCACAGCTTCCAGAGCCTGAGCAGGTATACGCTCCCCAGATGGTCGTATCAAGCCTCTTCTCGGAACATACCCTTCCCGTTGCCTTTACTCTTCCAGAGCCAGAACCAGTCCCTGTTGTCTCTCTCACGGACCACGCTACGAACACGGAGACTCTAGAACTAGGCGTCTCAACTATCTTCTCAGAACATACCCTGCCCGTTGCTGCAGCACTCCCTGAGCCCGAACCTGTGCCTGTCATCTCTGTCGCAGACCACTCTACAAGCACGGAGTCTCCAGAGCTAGAAATTTCTTCGATACTGGCTGAGCAGACCGAACCTATCGCAGCTCTCCTATCCAAATCTGTTTCCGAACCAGAGCCTGTTGTGATTGTTGAAGACAAGGTCGTGCAGCCTGAGAGTGCGAAACTGGATATCTCCCTTATTAGCTGCGCGTTTACTGAGCCAGTTGCGCCGCAACTCCGCGAAATACCAGTTTCTCGACCACCCGTCTTGTCACATTCGTCAATTCGGTCGGTAGAAACGCTTCCTGTGGAGGCCACATCACCCGCAGCAATCATTCCTAGTCTGCAGCTGGCCGATGAAAATATGCCTCCGACGCACTTGAGGGATAACGTGCAAGAAAAGCGGCCTACGGACTCCATGTCCGTTGTCAGGGATATCCCAAGCGAAGATGCTGTTGCTGACGCAGAAGACCGAAAGTCCGGTGCAACCTTGCCGTTGGGTACTATCTCTGGCAACGCTGTCACACGCGGCAGGAGACGCCAATCCAACCAGGCTGATTCCGGTGCCCAGACAATCCTGTCGTCGAAACAGATTGATCAACTTCTGATGGAACGTGTCTCGTCGCGCCCATTGTCCCCTCCTGACAGTGACAAAGCCAAGGAAGCTGGACCGTCACCCTTTGCGACGCCCAAGGCGCGTCCTCGTCCCACTCAACATGCTTCGACGACATCTCTCCAATCTGTTCATCGTCGCCCAGGTAGCTCCACAAGCCTGTCGTCTAGTGTGCACAGCCTCAGCCATCCGCCATTACCCATGGACCATCGGGAAGCCATCATGGCAGCCGAAAAGAAGTCTTTAGAGCAACGCCCCACGTCTCCTGGTTTGATGGGTCCTCCTCTGGCACCGGCTTCCGCATACCGATCGAACTCCACCCAGCGCCCACGGACTCCAAACGAATCAGGCACCCAGGTTCATTCCTCTAAGACAAGCACTTCGCGGGCCCAGATCAGAAGGGAAAGCCAAATGTCCCGCAGATCATCCGTTTCTTCATTTGCATCAGAGCTTGAAGAACGGTTCAACATCCAAGCGTACCCCAGCCAGACGCCCATCGGTTCCGCTGCGGGAACAGACCCTCGCATGATACAGGCAATCACTCAGACCATGATCGGCGAGTTCCTCTGGAAGTATACCAGAAGAACTGTGACTGGAGAGATCTCCAATACAAGGCACCGTCGTTACTTCTGGGTTCATCCGTACACCCGGACATTGTACTGGAGTGAACAGGACCCACAGACTGCTGGGAAGAATCAATTGCGGACGAAGAGTGTGCCGATTGAGGCTATCCGAGTCGTTGCTGACGACAACCCCTATCCGCCAGGCCTTCATTGCCGAAGCTTAGAAGTCGTCAGCCCAGGCCGCCGGGTCCGATTTACGGCCACGACTAGTCAGAGACACGAGACTTGGTTCAATGCGCTCTCGTACCTTCTACTTCGGAACTCGGATGAGACTGGAGAAGGCCAGGATAATAACGTCACGCTGGAAGACATCGACGAGTTCAATGCTGGGTTCCGTTCGCAGTCCCAGCAAACCACGCGCATGTCCTTTTCCTCATCGCGGAGCCGTAATGTCCGCAATGTGCCCAAGCAGCGAGCTGCATCCGCCATGTCTGTACGTCAGGCCGTAACCCCGGGTCGTGTGTCACCCGCGCTGAGCGCACCGTCACAGGGCTCGGGCCTCCAGGTTCCTGATGACGGCCGGCAGGGATCGACATCCCGTCTCAGCACCATCCTCAATACGACGATCAAAGGGTCCTTTGGTCGTAGAGGCCGGTCGGGCTATGCCACCTCCAGTGTCCACGAAGGGAGTCTTCATGCGGACAGCCTGCACGACCGCGACAGCGAGGAAGACTTTCGGCGGATGATGGAACAAGACTCTGATCGGCTGGAGAACGTCCGCGCTTGCTGCGATGGCAAGCACGATGTCAGTTCACTTTCAAGGACGAGTCGCTATAGCCCACGCGTCAATCGAATCCACTCGCATCACTGAGCCGGCAGCTGTGCTGTTGTTGACGTCCACGAGTCTCTTTTGTGCAAACCTCGCACTATCATCCCGTCCTCTTTGATATACTGCGAATTTGATGAGCGTGCAAACCAGCATCTGAGTCTTTTGACCAGCTTCATCTCCATTCTTTCTAGCTTTGAGTATCTGCATTCAGCCATCGCAACCTGTCGTACGCACCTACATACTCATGCCGTTCACTTTTGGAACTTAACCTTGTGAACATTCTCCCCACTCTTCGGTGCCTGTTCGTTCTCTGCCATTCTTCTGCAAACATTGCATCATGAAAATTTTGGCCTCTTTTCCTATGTTCGGTATCATCAGCCTGACATCCACCTCGGTCGATCGTTTGTTTTGGCTTGACTCTTCCCATTATACAACATTCTGTGCGAGTAATGCGCAAGTCTACCGCTTTGTGTCCTTTTAATTTCCATTTTCTTTGATCTTGGCTCATTTCTGAGACTGCAATGACGGTGAGAATGACTGGTTATAATAGGGTTGTATCACCACGTCGCTGTTGGTCGTCAGTGTTCTTGATTATTCTGATTCCTTCTCTGCTTGCCATAGACGCAAGGCGCAGGAAATGTTCTAGGTACCAACATGAATTGAACATCAAGGGTTCCAAACAGTGTCTCATCCTGTAGTACGTATATCATCCTATTTGCGAGGTGCCCCTATCGGCCATGGTTATTTTCAAACGCCGAGGTCATTTCCTGAGTGGGGTTTGCGTCGGCGAGTCGGCGAGTCGGCGACTGTCCGACACATCATTTATCTGGTGTTTCTCTCCACAATCTATCCATCATCTTCGTTTAGCTAAGACGCTCATCTTCGATCCCGAGCGACAATACCAACATAAGATCAACATGACAGCCCATGAGCCCACCACAAAAGAATGGATCCGATCGCTGATCGAGCCTGGTCAGCTGCTGGCTTGGGCCGTAACTTGTAAGTCTTCTACGCGGGCTGCGACGGTCTATACACAACTATGAAATCTCCTTGCAATGCCTGGTAGATGCGCGCAACCGTTGTCATGCTTCGAACTAGTCTTCCTATAACTTCTACCTTTATAAAACCATCACACATCCACTCAAAAGACATACTAACAACCACAGATTACCCCAAAGTCTGCTTCGACGCAGTCTTCCGTCGGGGCGAAGTACTCGCTCCTCTCCTGCAAACAAGCAAGCTCCGCGACGAAGCCTTTGGCCGCTTCTGGGTTGATTTCAGCTGTACCGTCCTCCTCTTCACCCTGTCCATTCGTATCCCATACGGCGATACCTATACGGAGTAGATACTAACATGCCCCAGCCTCCCGCCCGACGAGCACCCAACAACAACCCCAAGATCAGCACCAAGCACCACCCCCACCACCCCAAATCCAAAACTCAACCGACCTCATCCCCTCCGTCCTAGCCCGAGCCTCGGGTGTCGTGCTGGACGTCGGCCCGGGGACAGGGACGCAGATGCCCCTGCTCCGCCTGCGCGCCCCGGCCATCAAGGCGATCTACGGCGCGGAGCCGTGCCGCGGTCTGCATGCGGAGCTGCGCGCGCGCGCGGAAGAGGAGGGGTTGAGCGGGAAGTATCGTGTTCTGCCCTGTGGTGTTGCGGCGGGGGAGCTGGTGCCGGAGTTGCAGAGGGAGGGGTTGCTTCCCGCCGGGGGTGGCGATGAGGGTGTGGAGGCGGTTCTGGCGAGCGCGGGCGGGGTCTTTGATACGATTGTCTGTGTGCGGGTTTTGTGCTCGGTGCCGGAGTTGGAGAGGACGGCGGCGGAGTTGTATGCGCTGCTGCGGCCTGGTGGGAAGTTGCTTGTTGTGGAGCATGTGGTAAATCCCTGGCGGACGGCGAAGGGGTCGACTGTGGCGAGGGTGATGCAGGCCGTGTATGGGTTCTTTGGGTGGAGTTGGTTTATTGGGAATTGCTGTTTGGATCGGGATACGGAGAGGGCGTTGCGGGCGGCGGCCGAGAGGGATGGGGGGTGGGAGGTTGTGGAGTTGGAGAGGTGGTTTGGACGGTCTCCGTTGCCGTATATTTCGGGTGTGTTGGTGAAGAAGAGTACGTAGATGAGTAGATGGTTGTAAGTAAATAACGAAGATTTATTCGTCTAAGTACATGCATCTAGGGTATCATAATCATAACATCTTGAATAGACAGGCCGCAACGATGATTGAGGAGGAGGACGAGATAGGGTCAGCTGGGTTTCGGCCGTCCCGGCGGCCAGAAATCGAAGAGATCGAGAGCCTCGGACGTCCAAGGCCCCTGTTCTGGCGGATTCTCCTCGATTGGGTATGTGTCGACCGATCCCCTGGACAGCAGGGACCGTGATTGCACGCTGGTGCTCGTTGTCAACGCAGTCGGATCAGACAAGGCTTTGCGGAGTCCTTTGGATGTGGATTTTGGTGGAAGCATGTTTTGCATCCTTGCACTTTGGTTGATTAAGGATGGCCCAGACACCCTCGGTTGACCAGTTTTATTGCTCAGCGTCGATTCTAGGGTTTGCGCCTCTGCTGCAGACGTCGTAGCATCCACTGCACTTCGTGCTGTAGGGAACCCCAGCCGCTCTCTATGGAGAATTTGAGGTGGATCAGGCACTGGGTCGTCCGCCATCTCTTCAAGAACGAACATGGTGGATTCAGTTGGTATGAACTCCATATTAGTCGAGGTAGGATCCGGAGTTGAAAAAGGTTTACTCTCGCTAGACAAGTTAGCCAAGGCCCTGGCGATGTTACAGAGCACATACTAACTGCGATCTCGACTGCATTGGCAAGATTTTCCTGTCTTGAGCGGATGAGGGGACCGTACGTGCTGCTTTTTCAGGTGGCTGGTTAGGGAGCAATGCCTGATACATGAGCTTCTTCCGAGGCTGGCTTGTGGGCAAGCGGAGTGTTTTCATTGGCGCCTCCGAGCATGAGTGCGCCGAGAATGATCTTGATGCTGAAGACGGAGCATCGTTTGATGAGTTTTGATGCGTCTCAACGTCGCGTTGAACAATGTCAACAGCTGGACTCTTCATTAATGGTAAAGCAGGTCGATTTGAGATGGAGTTCTTCTTTGGTTGGCTGACGGTCTCTGAAATTTTGTTTGGCTTCTGTGGTCTTTCTGGTGCTTTCTCACTGGAAGAATCGGACAAATCGATGAGAACCGGTGGATTGGCGGCCGGGCGCCTTGGTTGTCGCTCAGTCGGTACTTCAGCCGGGGTGGTCTTTTGACGTTTTGCCGCTCTTTCAGACGCTAGCCGATTGTCTTCCTTCTGCTTCTGTTGTTGGCGTTCCTCGTAGGGTGAAACAGACAAGCCAACAGGTGTCTTCCGAATGCCTAGGACATCATTGAGAGACCGCGGCTGTTGAGAGGACATCGAGGACCGCAGGGGAGCAGAGGCACGAAACGAGGGAGTCGATGGTTCCACTGCTTGTGTCGGCGACTCCTGCGTCTTCTTCTTATTGCTGTACAGTGTCGACAGGTCGGTCTCCGTCTGCTCCACCGGCTCACAAACCTGGATCAGCACGCCTTTGTCCAGCTCCAGCTCGTCTCCGTCCTGAATCCCGTCGTCCTGTCGCCAATGCAAATCTCCGATGAAATAGCCGGTGGTGTCGTAGACCATGACCCGCTTGTTGAATGTATGATACCGGAGGAAGCCATCGTGCCAGCGCTTCGCTTTGCGTCGGACATCGTGGGTGAAAAGGCATCGGAATTTGATGACGGGCGCGGTGTTTTGCGTTGCGGGAACGTTCAGACTGGGAGTGCCACGCGGGGTTGCTGCTGATGATAAGGGGATCGACATGGCCAGAGTTTGGCGTCCCTCTGATGATGCACCATCGGATCCAGCGCTGGTGTTGATGAGTTTGGATGTTGACCAAGTAAAGGACGCGATGAAAACGCGGAACCAGGAAAAGAGAAGTAGGCGCGGGGGCCTGAGGCCGAACTGTGGGGTTGACCAGTTGACGGTCTCACCTCGTGCGTATAAAGTGCAATGTTGGATTGAATCTCGTTGTTCTCACTTGATTCTCTACAAGGAGGTCTACAAGGAGCCATCAAATCCCCTGGAACGCAGCATCTGTCATGTCACTGCTTTGGATGGTTCCGAGCCATGTGTGATCCCAGCTCTCAACCATGGCTCCAAGATGACTTGCACTCCCTGATGCGATAATAATGGTGCAGGGACTTGTTCTACTAACATAATTGAGAGCATCAAGAAGGGTCGTATGGTCATAATGGCCATCCATGAATAGTGACACAGCCGACAGACCCTTCGAGACATGCCACCCTCAAATGCCAATCATGGCTGTAGGAATAGCCTTGATCTACACATCTCCTGCCAATTTCAGGATGCCACAGATCGCAGCTACAAAAATAGTCGGATGGGGAGGGTTCTGTGGCGGGGTCTAGACATCAATATTATTTGACGACAGGCTGAAACAGAGACATATTAACTTAGTATCATTGTGATCTGATGCGGGACGCGAATTGGCTGCGTCATCTGGGCTGCTTCTTTTTCTTCTTCCCCTTCTCCCTTCATTATTGTTATGTTTGTTCTGTTGTCTATTCTGCTTCGGCTCCCTTCCCGCGACCGTTGATTCCTTTGCGACCCAAAGCTTATCCCTTTATCCATGGATTCTTTCGCAGTTGTCCATCTAATCTAACCTAGCTGTTTCTTTACCACTTGATCTTTCTTCCCCGCTGTCGCCAGTCTCCTACCCCTATCACCACGTAGCATCGAAAAAGCTCAACCAACCCACAAGATGCAGAGTGTACAGAGGCAATTTGGCAGGTTCATGAAACGATCCGCAGATGAAAGCCAGGTAGGCATTCTTCTCAAGGACTTTGATGAGACCGACAAGTTATTGGGAAGGGTAGGTCTTCCTCTCCTTTTTAGCAGACTATTCCCCACGCGCATCTCATTCACAAACTCACCATAAATAGATCATCGAGTCGACACGCGCCTGGCGCGATGCGTGGTCATCCATCCTGCTGCATCAGGAGCGAATGCTCGGCGAGTTTGACGGTATCTATGCTCCCATCATCGGGTCCTCCGATTCGACCACCGCGAAAGCCGCCCCAACGCCAGAAGCAACACTAGCCAGGACGCGCAGACTGCGAGAGGAATACGAAGAGTTGCGCAAGGAGCTGGCAGAGGAGATTAATGCTGTGGATCAGCGGATGATCAGGCCCGCCTCGCAGGCGAAAGACTACCTGACTCCATTGAAGAAGACGATCAAAAAGCGGGAAGATCGCAAGGTCGCTTGTCCCCTTTTCAGCACCCAAGGCTTTGATGTTAACGTTGCTTAGCTCGACTACGAACGCTACCAGAGTCGCGTCGACAGCTACACCAAGAAGACGAAGCGCTCAGACCGGGATAACGCCGCGCTCGCCAAAGCAGAAACCGACCTCGCAAGAGCCACGGAGGTAAGACCCTAGCCATTGCAGAGTCCATCCCCATCTAACCCCAGCAGGAATACCAAGCCGCAGACGAGCACCTCCGAAAATGCCTCCCCCCCTTAATCGCCGCCACATTCTCCCTGCTCCCCCAGCTGCTAGCAACCCAGATCGAGATCCAAAACACCATGCTGGCACACTACTACACCGTCGTGCACAACTATTGCGAGGGGGAGCACTTCCCCTCCCCTGCCCCACCCATGGAAGACATCATCGCCCAATGGGAACGAGACCTGCTCCCAATCCAGCAGGAAATCGAGACCTTGGGCTGCCTCGCCAACGGCAAAGTCGTCCGCATGTCCCAGGCCCCAGACGACCACGGCAACGTCAACGGCCTCTCCGCCCGCCTCACAAACGGCCTCAATTTCCGCCGTCGCTCAAGCGGACAGAGTGCAGGTGCAGGTGCAGGTGCATCGCATCCAGTCCCACCACTGCCGCAATCCGCACCCTCGCCATGCCGCGACCACGATCGTGAGCGTGAGCGTGAACGTGAACGTGAACGCACCAGCAACAGCAGACTCCCCCCCGCCCCAACACCAATCTACGAAAC